>NW_010427731.1:2308-2647 GCF_000710305.1 Buceros rhinoceros silvestris | reverse complement strand
TGGGGAACAGCTCGGCAAAAAAGGCGGACGGTTTCCACCCCGCCAGCCCCGCGCCGCCTACGTCCCCACCCCGCCACCCACTTTCGAAATTGCTCACGGGACGGTTCGGGATTTCCATCGCCCGCTGAGGGCAAGACACACCGGGGTGGGATGGGGAGAGCGCATCCAGCTCTGGCAACATGGTTTGAACCAGCGACGGAAGCAGCACGGGGAGAAAAGGGGGGCATTTTTGGCCCCATGCCCAAAGCAAACATCCCGGCTGGGAGCAGCCGTCCTTCGCTTAGGGCTGCGGCACGGCAGGGGGGCGCGCGGGTGGCCACGCCTGCGGCCCGGCGGGGG
>NW_010427731.1:1783-2079 GCF_000710305.1 Buceros rhinoceros silvestris | reverse complement strand
AAGTGGCTGCACTGGCGTCCCAGACCACCGGCTGCGTGCCAAGGAGAGACCAAAACCGGCGGAGCCATCCGCGCCGACACGAGGCGGTGGCACCCGGGAGCCTGGTTAACACCCTCCGAGGGGGTTTTGCCAGCAATGGGAGGTTCTTTCTGTGCTCCAGAGCGCTGTCCCCCTTCCGCAGCGGGATTTTAGCGATCCCGCAGCCAGGGGTGCCAGGTGCTGTATTAACAGTTTGCTGATAAGCAGGGGGAGCTTCCTACGAGCTAGAAATACAGCCAAGTTCGCTGGGAAAAAGC
>NW_010427731.1:1104-1519 GCF_000710305.1 Buceros rhinoceros silvestris | reverse complement strand
TGTAGAGACCCCCACGGGGTCTTTCAGTTGGCGGCTTTTGGTGCTGGAGCCGTGTTTAACCCTTCGGCCACCACCCCCCCGGCTCCGGCACAGGCGTCCTTTGGGACGAGAGGGCGAGCAAAACCGCATGTTTGAGCGCGGCTGGAGATAAGCACGCTGCTGACAGCGGCGAAACCCTGGCACGACCGGGGAGGAACCACTCCCAGTGTGATTATATGCCCAATATCTCCCCTTCTCCCGAACAGGGGGAAATCTCCCAGGGGAGCACAACACCTGCACAAACTACCACGGCCCCGCTCTGGCTCGGAGCTCACCCTGATGCTGCCACAGCTTTAGAGGGGCTCCAGCCTTGGTCCTGTCGCAGCATTCCCGGAGCCAAGCGACCGAGCCGCAAGCGATGGGACCGGTCCATCAG
>NW_010427731.1:0-944 GCF_000710305.1 Buceros rhinoceros silvestris | reverse complement strand
CAGCAAGTGCTTTGCCGCCAGTTTGTGCCGCGCGCCGGAGAAACGGGCAGGGTGGGGACAACCCGCCACCTCCGCTCTCTTTTGCAAACCAAGGAAGAAACAGCCTCGCCCGTCCTTCCTACGTTGTCATCTTCCTCCTCCTCCTCCTCCTCCTACTCAGCCAAAAAGGTTTTTTTTTACAGCACAGTCATTCACCTAAGAATAGGAGGAATGAGCGGAATCATTCAGACATGAACAGTGAGGAAGGAAAATTGGCTTTACCAGTCTTCCTCAGAGCCCCTTTCTTCCTCCTCCTCCTCCTCCTCCTCCTCAGCCAAAAAGGTTTTTCCCAAGCGGCGCGTGGTGGCAGGGAGCAAAATGCCCCAAGCCCTTTCCAAGTCCCTGGGGGGGACACGCTCGTGCCCCGAAGCGTCCCTAGTATCACGGCGGTGACGCCAGCCCAGAGGAACGATGACAAACCTGTTTTGCTCTGGGTGGGGAGTGGACACTGGCCCCAAGGGTCTACCCAGGGCTGGGAGGGGGAAACCTGCAGTGTAAGCTCCAAAAACCAGCTGCTGGGCCAAGGTGGCACCTCAAGCTGCTCCATCCCATAAACTGGGTTATTGATCCAGGCTGGGGATGCAGGAAAATAGTTCACCCTGCGAATGCATCCCCCACCGCTCCTAAAGGGTTAACCCGAAAGCAACAACCTTCCCTAAATCGGTGAGGGGGGAAAAGAAAAAAAATATATGTAACATATAATTGGTTTTTTCCTGGCTCTCTCATCTGGCTCCTTTTGTTCCTGGCCCTGTGGGCTGGGGGATGGAAATGCCCTGTGGGCTGGGGGATGGAAAACCCTTGCATCTCCCCCCCC
Organism: Buceros rhinoceros silvestris; assembly: GCF_000710305.1. Lineage (NCBI taxonomy): Eukaryota > Metazoa > Chordata > Aves > Bucerotiformes > Bucerotidae > Buceros > Buceros rhinoceros. The sequence goes on along the minus strand of NW_010427731.1, from coordinate 91 downwards.
AGAATCGATCCCCCTCCCCACCCCGCCTCGCTCCAGCAGCACCCGCAGAGATCCCTCCAGCCCCGCTGGGGGCACCTAGTCCTCCGCGGCT
>NW_010427730.1:3828-9631 GCF_000710305.1 Buceros rhinoceros silvestris | reverse complement strand
GACGGAGTGGGTTCCGATGCACGCAGGGGCCCAGTGAGCAGACCGGAGCGCAGTGAGAAGCTTGCTCTGTACCTGGCAGAGGTGGAGAAGCAGGACAAGTACCTTCGGCAGAAGGGACGGTACCGCTTTCACATCATCCCCGACGGGAACTGCCTCTACCGTGCCGTCTGCAAGGCAGTGTACGGGGACCAGCAGCTGCACAGTGAGCTTCGCGAGCAGACTGTGCACTACATCGCCGATCACCTGGACCACTTCAGCCCTATCATCGAGGGCGATGTGGGAGAGTTCCTCATTGGCGCTGCCCAGGATGGGGCCTGGGCTGGCTACCCGGAGCTGCTGGCCATGGGGCAAATGCTGAATGTGAACATCCACCTCACCACGGGTGGCCGGCCTGAGAGCCCCACCGTTTCCACCATGATTCACTACCTGGGCCCCGAGGACCCAACACGGCCCAGTATCTGGCTGAGCTGGCTTAGCAATGGGCACTACGACGCTGTGCTGGACCGCCTGTGCCCCAACCCAGAGTATGAGGCGTGGTGCAGACAGACTCAGGTACAGCGCAGACGGGATGAGGAGTTGGCCAAGTCCATGGCAGTGTCCTTGTCCAAGATGTATATTGAGCAGAATGCCTGCTCTTGAGACCACCTGGGCTGCAGGCTGGGAGCGTTGCTGCAGAGACTGAGACAGAAGGTGTGCTGGCTGTGATGGTGATGCCTTAATCCTTAATGAACCAGCAGCACCCCAGACTGAGAAGTACTGTAGATTGTGGGGATAGATACAAGTGTGTTTGTAATATTCTGTTGTAAAAATACAGCCTTTGAGTATTTGCAAGCAGATTCTCCGTGTATGTTTGTGTCTCCCCTCCCCCCTGTTTCTCTATTTTCTATGAGAATGTATTTTTTGCACAATATTTTTAAACTGTTACCTCTGTCTTCTACATCTGACATTAGTATCTGGCTTTCAGCTGTACAGCCAAAACCGTTTGTAAACAGTTTTTGTAAATACGGCTTATGATGTAACAGCTATTTTTTGCTGTGTTTTTTACCCATAAACCTTATATTTTTACCAGATGAAGTTGATGTCAAATTGACCCTCCCTAATTGATGAAAGCATTGTGGGTGTTTTCTTGCAAAACTAAAACAATGGTTTTTGTAAAAGTGCAGCAAAGTATGAACACACTGCTTTTCAGAACGGTTGGTTTCTCTGTGTGGAGCACAGAACAGGTCCTTTGAGCCAGTTGGAACACAGCTCCACATGAACAGTACAGGGAGCAATTGACTCTTCTGTATTTAATTACTGTTTTGAGTAAACTGGCCTCTTGTTGCCTGGTTGGCTCGTCCTCTGCTCTGTTTATATTACTTATCTGTAATAACAGAACACTAACTTGCAATAGAATGTTGTGACTAGATAATAGTCTCCCGCTTTGGCAGTAATTGCCTTGGCTGCACCTCGGTGTTTGTGTTCTCATTTCTGGGGTTATAGTGTCTTTAGTGTAAGTCCTGCTGCTTTTTTGGCACTGGTGTTGCACCAACAAACCATTATCTGATCACAATATTTTATTCACTTGAAGTTATTTTCTAACTAAAGGGGTCAGGAATGGTGTTCTGCAGAAGAAGAAAGAGAAGTATTTAACTTGAGGTTTCTATGGTTTGCTGGGTCAAACATTTAGATGTTTCCAATCTGAATCCCGTCTCCTCTACTTTCTGATTAACTTGTTAGATATATTTATTAAGTAATGCAGTTTGTACTTTTTTATTTTGTAATATATTGTGATTTTGGAATTTATACTGTATTTGTATAATAGGAGTATTCACAGCTAAACTGGAATGAATAAAGAATATAGTTTTACTTGGGCTCTTTTTTCCCCCCCACCCTTTGCTTTCCTGGTGTGGTGAAGCACTTCAAGTGGGTTCCCAAGACCCTTTATTTAACTTCTTTGCCTTAGATTCCCCGATTAAGAGATGGGAAGAAGGGACATGGTACTTCACAAATGTGAACCACTGATAATTCTGGTGTCTGTAAATACGTGAAAGAAATGGAAGCATTTCAAGGCAATTGAGTATCTAATTCTCTTGTAACTCTGAGATAGCTTAGCATATCTCTTTGCCAGTGAGAAATATTTTTCAACAAGGCATTCTCAAGCATTGTGTCTGTGTGGTAATGAACCAGGTCTCTGCTGGGTTACTTTGGTAACTGGGAATCTCCATTCTGCAGCCAGTCCCAAAATCATTTCACATTTGCCCTGTCACCAGTGCTACCCTGGCAACCCTCTTCTCGTTACTTGAATAGAGGTGATGTCACAAGAAAATACAGCTTTTTGCTCCCCTTACAAGGTGGAAGTGCTTTGCAAGTTGTTAAAGGGTAGTGTATGTGTGTTTAGAAATCTACCCCAATCTCAAAATACCAGAAGGCCGTCCTTAAATGACAGAGGGGTACTGGGTTAAAATTAGGATTGAAAATGAACTAAATAGCTGAAATGCAGCGATTGTGATTGAACACACTTATGATAAAGAGCTGCAGGATTGATTGTGTGTCTATTTGGCACTGGTTTATGTGATGCAAAGAGCCTACTTAAATGCATTCTGTTATTTCTGAATTACTGGTAAATGCAGACTATGATTTCCCTCATTTTCTTCACACACAGTCGTGCTTTAAAGGTCAAATATTGGTGGAAGAAAACAGTCTTGCAGGTTCACTGTTTATTGAATCTCTGGAAAATTGAATTGTAGGTTTTGAGTTCTTTTGCAAGGCATGGATGCAGACCTGGATGTGTTCATGAGGAACAGAGATAATCGATGAGGAAAGCGGCTGCTCAGGTGGCTGCAAGCACAAAACTACTAATACAGCATCCTAAATGTCAGTGATGTGTTTGGTTAAAAACCCTGTATCCAGACTGCCTATGTTTTGGTTGGATATGATGAGTTCATTCAGATTTGTCAGTAACCCAAGCTTTTAAATAAAACCATTTCTTCCAGTTCTTTTAAAATTACCATTTTCAGCTATATCACGAACTGCGATGACTAATTTTGGTTCTGGTTTGTGGCACAAAACTTAGAAACACTTGTAGAGTAAGCTAAGCAAAGAATAATTGATCTTGTATAATTTTCACTCTGCGAGACGTACTTTATATTAAAATATCAGCCAAAAATTAGTGCTAAAAATGAACAGTGCAGAACCCTGGGATAAGTTCCCACAGGGTTCCTTAGCAATTTCAGTGCTGCTGCGTGAGTCACAGGGGCATGTAGATAAGTTTAAGACATTTGAAAAAACTAGGTTACTTGTTGGACTGGTTTGCAAAGGCATCGAGGATGTATTGCTGAAGCGTGTAACGAGGTGCTTGTTTTTGCAGCTTGCATTGCGTACTGTATCTTTTCTAAAAGGAAGTGAGCAATATGCTATGTGAAACGTTTCACGCACACAGGCAGTGAAAACTTCTGTTTGTAGCTCTTGTTTTAAGTTCAGCCAAAAGCTCGTGGTTCACTAGTGGTTCACTACTGAGTTCAGCTGAAAGCCAGTGGTGTCTTCCTAGAGTAGCAGTCGGGGCGGTTTCATTGCAGTAGTTTTACGGAGGCAGTGATCCTAGTACGGACAAAGCTCTACAAACCTGCTTGTAACGTTGTTTGCCCTCAGCAAAAACACAAGGAGATGCAAGTTTTCCATTACTGTCCCCAGTTCAGCAATTGCAGTAACGAGAGGGCAAATACTGTCCTTGCTCATAATTGCAGTATGCGATTATTTTAGCCTTGGCTAATCACTTGAGTAACCCAGCTAATCCTTAGCCCTGACTGGGAAGGTGGTGAACAATTATTGACAGTAACTGAGAAGGAGAGCTTGATTGTCAGTATTCAGTTGTATGGTCCTTTAAGTCAGGTAGAAAATGCTTTAATTCTGAACTGGGCAAACGTGAACTGGAGTCCATGGGAGCACAAACTTTGCAATGCCATCTTTGCTTGCATTGCCTAATACAGTTAGGAATCAGTTGACATGGTGGATGCTTCGTTTCAGGCGTTTCTCAGGTTGCCAAGACCATGGCGTTCTGTCACTAAACGTGCAGTGGGTATGTTAGAATTTTTGCATGTATTGGACAGACTCTGTTACACAAAGCAAGGTTTGCAAGAACTGAGTTGGTTTGTATGTACAACAAATGCATCCCAAAAGGAGAGCGGTGCGCAAGTGGGAAAGCGAAAATCCGTGTAACTGTTCTTCATCTCAGTCAATGGTTCCTTTGGGAGAAGTTTAGTGGATAGTTTTGAGGATAAAATTCTCATTTTTGTTCAGTAGTTTGTCAGTGCACACATACACAGCTTCTGAAACGCAGCAGAAAATGATGACAGGTATCTCACAACAGGGACAAGTACCTGGCATTAACTGTTCTTTGCTTATATTTTGCTTATAGTCTTTCATACATACTTGACAGTTTATTGGTGTGCGTTGATAAGTGTTCCTAGGATGTTGGTGCAAAATGGTGCAAAATGAGAAAACCCTCAGCTTTGGTGTTAAAAAGATTGTCCCATTTCTGAGCGGCATGGTTATGTGAAAGTATGCAGCGTGCAGAAGTGTTGTAACTGTTTGAAAGGACATCAGCTCTGCCAAATGCAATTCCTTACTCATCGGGACTTTTTTAAAGAAGCAGAAAAATTTACACTTTGAGCTTCTTAGTAATATATGGGTTGATTTATAACACATAAACGTGCGTTTTACTTGAAAAAAGTGGCTTTCCTATTTCCTTTTGAGTTTCATCTTATAATCTGCCTTTTAAAAAGCAAGTTTATAGTATTAATGGATAGAAAGATACAGCAATGCAGTGATGTATTGTACTTCAGTAATTTTTTTCTGGAGTTGGTATGTAAAATATTTCTTATGCAAGGAAACCCATTCATGGTATTCAGTCTGCAAACTTATAGAAATAAAACACTGGCAAGTTCCGGGTTTCTTTTGCACTAGTGGTTATTATGCTGGCTCATACATTTGTCCTAGTTACTGAGTAAGATCGGTTTCTCCGGAGAAAGTGTGAGTGTGCAATTGTAGTAGCATGATGCATGTATGCACATAGAACTCATCTTTCTTTTGTGACCTTAAATCTGTAATTTCCTGCCTTTTTAGTGTGCATTTTTAAACCATTATGCTTTTAATGCGTATTTTGTTTCCTACAGTTTTTACTGGAAGTTGTAGAAAATAAACTGTGGTGTCTGTCCTCCGTACGAGGCATGGTTACTGGTGTCTGAACCTTCAGCTCCGTTGCACAGTTAAGCTGTGTGAAGAGTGGCATCTGCAGTGAAGAAGACTCTTGTAGGAGGGAAGGGTAGCTGGGAGAAAGTTGTAGCCGGGAGATGGTTGTGAAGGAGCCTTGGTCATCTTCTATCCACTTGTCTCCCTTGTTAACCCACATCCCAAGATCCCGACTCGCTGTGATGGGCCTGTGCCGTTGATCTGGTGACTATGTATCAGGGTCACTATTGTTGCTCGTTGGTGTTTAGCTATCAAGTTCTTACCCTGCCAAGCTTCTGGCTGGCTGCACATGAAAGATGGGATGCAACACTGAACCTCAGAAAAAAATGAACATAATTTCACAGATAAAGACATGGCATTTTTCTTGCCTGTGAACTTTTGTTGCTAAATAACAATGAGTTAAATCATGGTTGAATATCAAAATGGTTTTCAACAACCAATGTAATTTTAAAAATCACATAAAGCATGTTAGCAGCTTTCTGAGACCCCAATAATGCTTGAAATACCTTTTAAAAAAAATATCAAAGTTTCATTATCTAGACTATATTTTCACAGGTACAAGGATCTAGCATTT
>NW_010427730.1:0-3747 GCF_000710305.1 Buceros rhinoceros silvestris | reverse complement strand
CCCTACACAAAACATTTTTTGCTGAGTGTAAAACTTCATATTTCTGCTATTCAGCTAATGAACATTTCTGGGCAAGAAAAACCCTGGTTTTTTATCTCTGGGTGGGACTTGGAACTTGGTAAGCTCTGTCAATTTAACCTAATATGGTTAAGAGCAATACTTTTTCCCGTCGCTGATGCTGTACTCAACTTTAGATGGCTGCTTTTAGAACCAGCATAATCTTTAGAACTCCAACTGAGCTGCTTTTGATATTTTTTTTAGAGCCTGTGGTCAAAATGTACTCCTTTTGTAAAAAAAAATATGAATATGGTGCATTTTATATCTAAATACCCATATCTTCCATATGACGTAGAGGTGGAGCTTTGACTAAGCAATTAAGCAATTAACTAATGTGTTCGTATGACTTGCTTGCTTTCCTACCAAACTTCAGCTCCGCTGGATTAGGTTACTTATAGGGACTTGCCTTGCCTTTTGTGGCTTAGGATAGGAACAATGATAACATTATCATCTCTTTAACTACTGACACAGTTCCTATTACTCCTGCAAACCCTACCTGAAATCTTTTAATTTCTTTTATTTTTAATTTTTGTTGATTGTTAATTATTTGCCTGTTCGAGTTTAACCTTGGAAACTGTAAACCAAAGCCTAATTACATAAGACATTTGAATGCGTTTAGGAGTTGGCAGCCGTTTTACTGAGGGAAAGGTGGTGCCCAAAACGAAGCAGTTGTGAAAGGACTTGTTTTGCTCTGAAAGATGGTCATGTCAGCTTATAGATCACCATTGCCACTGATGTTCTAAAAGCTTCAATGCACTTATGTTTATTGTTTCTTAATAAAGAAATGTTACCTCACAACACATTTCATTTTTGCTAAGACTGGAGACTTAAGAGACTAGTACTAGTAGATTAAAAAAGAGAATAGTGTTCTGCTATTAGATGCCAGGAAGTAATTGCTTTTTCTAAATTTTTTTCCCATGGTGTCTAGTATCCAGTGAAAGAAATCTTCGGCTTTAGGTAAGGAATGTTTGTGCATGTTAGCTGCATCTTTCCTGAATTTCCTGAACTTGAAAACATGTAGAATAAGATATTTTACTTCAGACTTATGTCCATAAAAGTGGTGAATAAGAAGTTTCCTTTGGCTAAATGACTATTTTTTATGCCGTAGAGCATTTAGCACAACAAAGCTGCAATCCCACAGGGACTTCGGTAAGAAACATGATTACTAACAGCACAGGCTTTGCAGGTATCTGAAAAATTCATCTCCATTAACTTTTTTTTTTTTTTTTTTTTTTTTTTTTTTTTTTTTTTTTTTTTTGGCACGCAGCTTATCTTACTAGGAAGTAAATATTTATGGATGTTTTCTCGATTAGGTAGCTGTCCTTTTGTATATGCTCACAAAAATTTATGTAAAAAGTGATTCCTAGTAGATTTCCATTTTTCGGCTAGTATTTTACAGGAATTGCCCAGAGGAGGCCCTGTGACATCTGAAATTGGTAGAAATTACATCAAACAGTAAAAAATTCAGTCATTTGATTATGCATTTGATAGCATTTCTGTAGTCAGTTTCGTCTTCTGGTAGAAGAGTTTTATATAGCTCTGGCCAGAGACAAACATGTTGCAAAAATGGACGAATTGGCCAAATTTGGGTTCTCTTGGGTAAATTAAAGAATCTTTTAATGAGAAATAGTTATTGTGGAGACCTTCATCAAATATGTGATTGCAAAGAAGGCTGTTGTCTTGTACATATGTTCTTCAAAACACACTATTGCCACACTGAAATTGTTTCAGCGAAATCCCAAAAGAACATAATCTTTTACAACAAAATGTTGCCTAAAATGACTGTCAGGATTGCAATAATTCTCTAACTGTTCCATCCTCTACGGCATTGTCGCAACAAACTTCCTGCTATATTTTCTCCCAGAAGTCCTTCAAATAATGAGTTAAGTGGCAATTAACGCATAGGATAACATTTTTCTTTAACCGTGTCAGGCTTGGTGTGTGGAAATGAGGAAGTGAGGAGGCAGTATGACTCCTGAACTGACTAGTGCTTGTTTGCCCAAACATTAGCTTTCTCTGGCTAACATCACCAACGCATTCTGCATTAACCAGTGTCCAAAAGCTCAGTGACACTTAGGTTTATATACCTATCTCAAAAGCCTCCATAATCCATAATTTCAATTAAGAAACTTGGCAGAGGTGCACGACTAGACTAGAGCAGCGCCTAACGGGTGCAGGTTATATACCACATTGGGGATGAGTTGTATGCTCGCCCTTGAAGTTGCAGTATGTACCTGAAATGCACTTTGGTTGCACGTAAGAATCACCAGGCAGCGGCCTCAGCCTTAACATCTACAGGAAATCATTCTGCCAACTAGGCTTCTAGCCTGTGGGACCAAGCTGGTAATAGTAGATGCTCTACTTCAGTCCAGGGATTGAGTTAATCTCTGTTAAGACCTTTGGTGCTTCCTCAAGCCTTTGAGCTTTATCTCAAGTGCTCTCTGGATTGAGCTCTAGCCAGCTAGCAGCTATATCACATCTCTTTTGTCACTTGATATTGATAGAGGGGGTAGACAAAAAGCGGGTACTGTTGCTGTGTGGGGAAACTTGTGCTTCAGCATATCTCATTGGTTCTCCAATGGTGTCTTCTATCACTCCTGTCTAGTATGAAGTGTGAGGAAAAAGAAATTATATGCCACTAGAACATGGAATCAGTTCTCTCTCACTACTCACTTAAAATCTCTCAGATAAAAATCTTCAAATCTGTGCCAAGGTAGTTATACTTACTTCCTTTTTTCTTTCTTCTTTTTTCTTTTTTTTCCTGTGAACTACAATTATGTCACTAGGAGTTTATAGCTACCCATGAAGGCAGTTTACAGCTATGAAAATGCTGCAGACATTTGGTCACATGGAGATCTTCAGTGGGATGCAATCTGTTTTTCTACCAAATTCAACCCTGGATCCAGATTTATCTCTTGCTTGGATATTGGTTTCAGTCTATTTACTACCACCATTACATATTTAATTCCCTCATAAACTTCAAGTGTTTATTCCCATAGCATAGGGAGAAAATGTTGGGGATTGTTTTCCGTGATAGTGAATACTATCAAAGGTAGAAAGGAGAGGAGCACGTTATGGTAGGAAATGTTGCATGACTGCTTAAAACCAAAAAACCCCCTCCCGTCCAGAAATCTGTTCTTGACATGGACATTTTAACTTCCTGTTTTTTGTTTTTTTCTTTTTTTAAGTGAAGCTGTGATGTGAGGCCAGATCTTACGTATGGATCCCTTTTCCATGCAGGTATCAGTAGTGATTGTGGATGAGGAAGGAAAAATGCGATCAAATAAATAAACGAAAATGTTTTATATACACCAAAAAGATTAGTAATGGATTTCTATCCTTTCACTACTAAAAAGATTGACGCTTGGACAGAATTGTTTCAGACTGAAAGCCTTCTTTAGAAAGCCTTATTTTTGCTTGTCGTGGTTGAAACCTTATTGTCCTGGTTTGAGTTGAAACTTCCTTATTTTGGGAAATGGACAAATAGAATTATTCCATGCAAATATGATAATTCCGCATTTAATTGGTTAAGAGAGTCAGGTGCAATGTTACGTGTCCAGGTTATAAAGCAGCAAGCAAGGGGAGGAGTGCTCTCTCGGACTTCTGGACTCGCTGCACGAAGGTAGCCTGCTGAGGACCTGCTGGCAGACGTCCAGGCTCGACCAGCCTGAGACCTGAGGGTCTGCACCT
>NW_010427729.1:0-224 GCF_000710305.1 Buceros rhinoceros silvestris | reverse complement strand
TGCACTCAAAGCCTTTTCACACCAACCCCCCTGCCCAGCCGCATGCTCCGGACCTGGGGGAACCAGCCACTAGCTCCTTCCTTTCCCCTGTCCACATATTCGGAGTGGCCTGGCGTCCCGCTGAGTCACCAGCCAGGAGATGGAAGAGGCTTTGGCAGAGAACAAGCCTGAGTTTTGATAGTTCAACTGTGGGAAAAAAAAAAACCAGCGCAATTTCATAATTA
>NW_010427728.1:27167-30537 GCF_000710305.1 Buceros rhinoceros silvestris | reverse complement strand
ACGCCCTGGAGGGCAGCCACCGCCATACAGTTCTTCACCAAGGGCTACCAGGAGACCATCTCGGGTAGGGAGAGCGACCCCGAGCTGGGGGGAGTCACCCCGGGGAGGGCTCCGGGCTGGGGGCTTTGACACCGCTGTGGTGGTCGTTTTCTTACTGTATTTCTTAAAATGCGCTTTGCCACTGCGCCGTCCGACTGATGCCCCTTGTCAGCGAGTCAGCCGGCACCGCGGGGTCTTTCCGTTCCTCCCCCGTGTCTCGTTTTTAAACTTTTTTTCAGTTCACATTCTGTCATAAACTTCTGTGGCTCTGGTTTGGGAGAGCAGAGCAAGTCTTGCTTTCATTCGTCCGGTGGGAACTTATCAAACTCTGAGGGAACTTGTGGGTTGTCCCTTGTCCATCCCCCGCTGGGCTGTGTTCACAAGGGGTAGCAGCATCTCCTTCCCTCAGCAGACACAGGTGGCCTGAGTTTTCTCAGGGCAGATCCTGCTCTGCCGAGGCTTTTGTCAGGTGAGTGTTTCCAAAGGTGGGAATGAAACTTGAGGAAGCGAGGTGAGGAGAAAGGGGGAGGTTGGGGAGCTCGCTGCCCCATCTCAGTGTTCCAGCAGTGAATGGAGGAGTAGAGAGGTGTCCCATGTTCACGTCCCTGCCCCAGGTGAGTGTCTTATCCGCTTGCCCTCCGTGAGGGTAGGAGGAGAGAAACTGGCTGGGGTTTGTTCTCCTCCTTCTCAACTCCTGAGCTGTCTCTTAGTTCCAGTGCAGGGTAAATCCTGCTTGAAAATTTAGGCTTTGTATCAGGTTTCCTCCCTACTAAGGGCTGTACCCAGTACAAACAGTAAAACAGGGCTTGGGAAACTGGGGAGTTCCCGCATTTGCTCCATCTTACAGTAAAAGGCAAGTTCCTGTTAGTGTGTAAGTGATGCAGATGCTGTCAGCAAGGAGCTCTGAACGCGAACCAGGAAGGAGCTGGGTGTGCTCTCGTCGTTCCCGTCTTCCTTTAGTGCTGCTGCATGGTGTGTTTGAGAGGAGCTGTCACTGGATCTCGCAGAATAATCCTTTGTTTCCTGAGAACAACTTTCCTGGTCTGGGGATTGCCTGTGTCTCTTTACTGGAGGTCTCGGCCATCCTGCCAGCCTCTAGCACAAGTTTCTGTGCTGAACCTGGATGAAGTTGCTGCCCATCCTAAGCGGTCTCATACCTCGCTCCAGCTCTGTGTGCAGAGCCACACCTTCCCTTAAGTTTTTTTAATAGCTTCTTTCTGCCAGGGTGGATTCTCTGGGACCTGATAGTCTGTCTCACTCTCACATATGTTTCGGTGAGCAGAGTGGTGCTGGGGAGTCCCCTCCTCTGAAGATCCGTACCTGGGAGAGAGCTGTATCACATCCAAGGGTAGAGAGTGTCTCTGCCAGGTGCTCTTGGACTGCTTTTTTTCTTTTCTAGGAAATAAAATGAAGCTGTGATCTTAACATCCCTTCCTGTGCCAGGTGGGGAATCCTTTTACTTTCCAGCTACTTGCCACCTCTTACACAGTGCCCAGCTTCCAGTCTTCCCGCTCTCACTAGCCAAACCGAAGCGAGAGCTGAAGAACGAGCCCACAGCAGCTAGAAAAATGACTGGTGGCTGAGGAGCTGGAAGAGTCGGTAAGGACGTAATCTCCACTTGGAAGAGTTTTAAACGTGTCATGAAACAGAGCCAACGACTACAAAGCCTTTGGGAACAAGGCTGAGCAGCTCTGACTTCTTTTCTCAGGTTATTTTGCAGCTCCTTCTGTGGAACCGTCTGGCTAGGCAGAGGTAAAAGCAGTGATTTGTGGGGTGTGTGAGGAGCATGTTCAAGTTTACCCCCAACCCGCAGAGGATAAGGCAGTTCTAACAGCTGTAAGTCCCGTCTTCTCGTGAAAGAGAGAAGGTGGTGGTGACTGTACAAACACAGTGCTAGAAGCAGGGTGTGTTGTAACGGGCGCCCGTCTTCAGCTGAGCTCACAACCTTCACCATGTGTGGAAATGTTGGCAGACAGAACAGCCAGAGAGGAGTGTCAAAGATGAACCAGTGAGTGTTAATTCAGCCACAGGCTTTAAAATCCGCCTTGTGAGTGTGTCTGCTTGAGTGTCTGCTTCCGGTAGGGAGGGGAAAGGAAGTTGATCTGATGGCGTTTGAATTTTCCACACGGGAACACAAGAAGTGATACTACCTGACTGCTTTGAATGCTGCCCGCTGCTCTCGGAGGCTGGTGGTGGGAGTGGTGCCCTGCTCTGACTTCTCACACTTAGAACACTTCAGAGGGCAGGCAGGTCGCTGGAAGCTTCTTGGGCTGGTGAGGGGTGATGCCCTGCAGCCATCTGTCCTGTGTGGTGGCACGGGAGGAGAAGACCAAGTGTTGTGACTGGGGAGTTGGGTTTAGGGAACCCATGAAGCTTTTGGCTGAGCTGATGGGTGGTTTCAGAGTCAGCAAATGGGTATTTTCTCTTTTTGAGCCTTGATTAATAATTCACCCGTAAGAACAAACTATTTTCTTGACCTTTTTGTAACCACGTGTCTGAGAACATAATACATATGGGGCATGATTAATGTGTTGGATGCTTGATCTCCTTTCTTGTCGCTTTGCTCCCGTGACACCTGATTGTATTTGCATTTTTTGTGCTGGACTTTGTAGTGTTGTAGGGACGGTTACATCTCGGTTCTGTCCCTCCTCTCCATCCAGCTTTAGGTGAGTAGCGGAGAAGCTGATTCTGCTTTGCAGCCTCCACGGTGTGTGTATTTCCCACCTGGTTGTTGATAGAGTGGAGGACCAGCGTTCCTGCTGTACCCCTTGTTGACCTTCGCTAGCTGTGTCCTGCAGCTGGTCAGGGTGGTGTTGCAGAGCCACTGGTAGGGTTCACTTGCTAAATGTCTACATCTGGCTCTCCCTGTTGTGTCTAGATTATGTTGCTAAATGTCTACATCTGGCTCTCCCTGTTCTCTCTAGATTACATCTTTTATTAATCCTGGCTTTACTAAAGCCCTCAAACTCTTTTCTGTGACAAAATGTGTTCAGATGTATTGATCTCACTTCTGTAGTACAAGTCATCGGACTTGCACTGGAGCAGCAAGAATGTCTCCAGGGATTTAAAGAGACGTGGGGACCAGGTTAAAAAGTGCTGACAGGTCACATCTGCATGGACTGACACCATTACCACAGGAACCTCTTACTGTGGTGGTAAGGATGGCAGAGCAGACAACGCCGCACCTCAAATCCTGGGGTCAGTTTTGTTCCCTCACTCCCAGAAGGACCTTGAGGGGCTGGAGTGTGGCCAGAGAAGGGCAACGGAGCTGGGGCAGGGTCTGGAGCACAATGTGCTGAGGAGCGGCTGAGGGACCTGGGGGGGCTGAGCC
>NW_010427728.1:25730-26695 GCF_000710305.1 Buceros rhinoceros silvestris | reverse complement strand
GTGTCCCAGGCTGCCCAGGGCAGTGGTGGAGTCCCCATCCCTGGAGGGGTTTCCCAGCCGTGTGGAGGTGGTGCCGAGTGTGTGACGTGATTTAGTGGTGACTTGGCAGTGCTGGGCTACTGGCTGGACTCGATGATCTCAAAGGTCTCATCCAACCAAAGTGATGGAAGATGCCCAGAGCTTCCCTTCTCAGTTACATGCAGTGCTTCTGCATGAGCATTCCAGTTCCTTTTCCGGGATGAGATCTGTCAGCTTCATACTCCTGGGTGTAAACCGAATGGCAGAGCAGTAACCTGTCCTCTGGGCTGCTAGAGGGGAGCAGGACTGTTGATGGCCGGTTGCCTTTAGCTTTGCTCTAGCTGGTTCAGGCAATTGCCTGCCATGAAGACTAAACTTTGAGGTCCATCCCTCCTTTTTCTAAAGGCTTAATGTCTGAGTGTCTCTATATAAATACTAAATGCACAAGTGTGTGCAAAATGCAGTAAATGAGTGAATAAATGGGAACACAGGACTGCAGGCAGCACCGAACGGTAGCTGAGGCTGATCCTTCAGAACCTGTCTTGGTAAGCCGAGCCGATGTGGTACAGAAAGAGTGGCAGTGGCAGTGATGCTCGCGTCAGGAAGGACCTGGCTCTGGTGGTGTATTCCTGTAGCAAACATTAGCCACAGGGCTGAACAAAGCACTTGCATCTGCAGCAGGAGGCACTCGGAGCAAACCAGCGTGTTCGTTACACTTGCTGGTAACGGTGTTAGGTGCTGGGTGGATGAAGGCTGGAAGCCACCGGGTCGGTCTGTGAGCTTTCAAGTGCGTTGGCTGGTTCAGCTGTCCTTTCAGTGTGCTTAATGGGGAAATGAAGCTCAGGAGCTCTGAAGGGCTGCGTGTGTGCTTTATTTGCCTGGAAACCGAGTGTGCAGCTTTTATTTTAAAGCAAATAACAGCTAGTTAGGTGTCGCCCAGTCCGTTC
>NW_010427728.1:16434-25688 GCF_000710305.1 Buceros rhinoceros silvestris | reverse complement strand
CTGCCTGTGTTGCTCTTCCTCTCGTTAGTTTGTGTCCTTTTCCACAGGGTGGGGAAAAAAATGCACCTTAATACGCTTTCCTTCATCTCATCTGTGTGGGTTTGATATTTTGAGATGACGATGGTGTAAGCTCATATTTTTCCAAGCCTACTCAGTTTTCCACGGATGAGCATCCAGATGTAAAAATAGACGGGCAGTGCCTTAAACAAACAAGGCTGTTTGATCAGCAGCGCTGCCCTTTGCTAAGAGCTGGAGAGTTTCCTCATTCATTCTGGGAAACAAGGTACTGCTGGTTCTCCTGCTTCTCACAGTAAAAGGATGGACTGTTGCATCCAAAATACACATCAGTGTTATTGCGGTGTGGCCATGACTGGTGTCTTGTGAACCGGAGGGTGGGAGGTGCAGGGTTGTTCAGAGGCAGGTTCTTGGGGGTTTCTTTGCTCAGCCTCTGCCCCCACGAGTGATGCCTACCAGGGCAGGGAAACTGCTGCTGGGAACGGGGGCTGCAGGGCTGCCCAGGATGTTCTCCCCTGCCCCTTAACGCTCAGGTAACACTAAGCTTGTCTGAGGTTTTGTCAGCAATTTATTAAACGTCTTAACTTCTTGGATCTTATCTGTTAAAGGCTTCTGATCTCTTCATGTTGATTTTCCAAAGTGGTGTTTCATCTTCTCCGATTTTCCTTAGTTTCAGAAAGAAGGCTGGATAGTGGCCCTTCCAGCACCTCTGTGACATGAGACGTTGAAATGGTTATTGAAATCTTGATACATTTTAATGAGCATCCTCATAACTCTGCTTTCCCTCATATTAATAGACCTCCTGGCAGAGGACAACTTCTGGAACCTAATCTTGGCTTCATCTGAGAGTCTGCAATAACCACTTTCCTCTGGGTAGCCTTGAGTCTCTCACTGCAACAGCGAAAGTGTCTCGTAGGAAAATAACCGAATCGGTTCAAGTGATGGCCGGGATTAGCTGAGCAGCAATAATGCTGCTCCTCCGTCTTTGCTTCCACGGAATGCGCCTTCAGTTTCCCATCTGGCTCCCCTCTCCTCTGGTCACCGAGGAATTCAGCTTTGCTTCCGAAGCTGATTGTCCTGCCCCGAGCTGAATGTCTGTTTCTAGGCCTTCGGCGTGGCAGTGACGACATCTGAAATACTAGTCAGAAACTTGGAAAATCTTGCGTCTGAGGTTTCTCTTGGTTGGTGTTAGGAAGGTATGTAACGAGAAGGAACCCACAGAGTCCTCATTTTTGTCTGCAGCTCTTGAACTCTCTTGCCTGTTTAAACAGCAGTGTGGCATTTTAAGCTGGGTCTTTCTAGAGCTCTTCAAGAGTTCTTGAAGCAAATGGCATACCCAGACTACTCCCTTTCTTGGTGACCTGAACCTGCCACAATTTTCTGTTTCTTGTCTGAGATTTCCTCTAACTACAGCTATCTGTAGTGTCATCACATGAATAAATTTTAAAATCAGTTTTGACTCTACATCCAGCAGCAACTGAAAGCAATTTCCTTCCAGTTTGGATTCCAACCCTGTGGTCAGATGGTTTCCCCACCACATTCAGCTGTGAGCTCATGGCTCCTGCTCTGCCAGTTACATCTGTCCTTGGAGGAGGAGGAACTTCTTGAGAGAGAGGGTCAAAGGTACCTGCCAACACACCCTGGCTCCTTCTGCCTTCCTGAAGGGTTGGCCTTTGGTCTGTGCCTCATGGCGCTGCTGTTCGGGAGTAACCTCCAAGCCATGACCTGTTCCTAGCTCATACGAGGTCCCCTACCATAGTCTTTGGTGTAACCCCATTCCTGGGAGAGCAGAAGGTCCCTGACCTCAGCCTGTGCTTTAACGTGTTCAGACTAAAGGGCACTGGTATGGTGTGACTTGCCCCACCACCCTCGTAGGACTCCTGCCTCCCTTGGCCTCATCCCATCCCTGTGATGGCCTCAGCTGTCTGCGGGGACTCGTGGGTCACCATGGAGAGTACAGGAGCTGTGGGTGAGGACACTCGAGCTATGTAACGGGTATCAGGAGAACCTTGTGCCCTATCTCCCTGCCAGGATCAGGGAATCTCTGCGGCTGCCTTCATCCTGTCAGCGCTGCACACTCTTCGGTCTGACTCCTCTAAAGCGGAGCAGTCAGGCAACCAAACTCCACAGGAAAGTCCTTTAACTCCAGCCGGCATCACTTCAGTCTCCCCGGCGCAGGAAGACCGGGACAGCTGAAGTGTGGGAAGCTGGTGCAGCGCTGCCCTGCGGGGTGCTGCCATCCTCCGTTCCCTTCAGCTCCCCAGCCAGCTGCCGGGGGGGCTCTAGCTGCTTCGCTTGCCAGAGGTGCTCTTGCTTTCCTGTGTCACATTAAAGCCATGCAAATAGTTTCTATAGCAACAGGTCTCTTTGCTTGGCTCTGACGCAAAATCCTGAAAGGTCTTTCTCATTCTGTCTTCATCCCATTCTGATTTTTGCTTTTATCAACTCTTCTTGAAGATAAAGGGGGGAAAATTAATTCTGCTGTTTCAGGAGTTAACTTGCAGCAGAGGTGGCTGTTCTGTTTTAGGAACCCACTGAAGTTTCTACACCAGGTCTTCAACCCTGGGCTGAAGGAAAAACCACCTGGAAAGTGCCCAGACTGTACATAAAATGTTTGTTCTTATTCCCCTCCTCCCAGCCATGTCTTTTAATTCAAATCTTAGCTTTTTATCAGCATGATGTGTCTGGGCTTTGACCTCCAGGACTCCCGTTCTTGGCAGGCCCCGGCCGCTCCGTGCCCAGGTCTCTGATGTCCGGAGGTAGAGCAGCGACTCTTTCACGGGCACCCCCTTGCTGTGGGGAAAGAGCTTGCGTGCCCTTGTGGGGTTGAGAGCTGTGCTGGTGGTGGCACGTGCCTCCGGTGGGGTCTCCCAGGCCAGACAGGTCTCGGCTGAAGGGTCAGACACAGGGTGTCCACGGGCAGGATGGGCTCACTCGCCTTCGGGCAGCCATCCTAGGAGAAGGACAGCGCTGACCCCAAACCCAGGCAGATGGAGCTCGTTTAGCCTTGTAAGGCTCCATCTAAGAGAAGGACACTCTAACCAAACCTACGACCCGAGGACTTTGCTGTCACCGTCCAAGCTCGCCAGGACCCGGCAGATGAACCTCAGGTGTAAAGGGTGGAGCCAGTTCCGCGCACGCTGCGCCTCACCTAAAAAATCCACCGCGCAGCCCTGAAGGGTGCACTCATCGCTTGCAGTGAGCGTGGGGAAAGCCCTTACCGGATCTTCGTTCGCGAAGCCAAGCCATGGTGATGATGGTGTCTAGGCTTAAGGACTTAGCAGTGGTGCTGGGTTTGTGTCTGGCAGGGGTTTGGTGGCAGGAGAGGGGGCTACTGTCCTGGCCCTGTAAGAAGATTTGAGAAAGCTCCCCCAGGGCCAATGCTGAGCCAGTCAGTGCCGCTGTGATCAGTGTATTTGAGGAGAAACTGGTTGGGAAGCTTTTTTCATTTTGGAGGAGAGTGGGACAGGAGAAAACCAACACAGGTCAGCGATGAAGGAGGGTGGTGGTCCACTGGAGCAGCTATTCCCCTGCAGCCTGGGGGAGATGGCCAGCAGAGCCCTTGCAGCCCGTGGAGATCAACAGTGGAGCAGAGTCCTGTCTGCAGCCCATGGAGGATCCCCTGCTGGGGCAGGAGACTAATCCTGAAAAAGTTCATGAATCTGAGCGAGCTCCGTGCTGGAGTGATCCATTGCTGGAAGGGTGACAGCCCATGGATGGGACACTGCACTGGAGCAGGGCAGGACTGTGAGGAATCCTCCCCCTGAGGAGGAAGGAGCGGTAGAAACAACATGGACCAGACTGGGACTGACCAAACCCCCGTTCCCTGCTCCCCCTGTGCTGCTGGTGGGGAGGAGGTAGCAGGGTTGGGTCCAGGAAGAAGGGAGGGGTGGGGAGACAGTGTTTAAAGATCTGGTTGTATTTATGACCAGCAAGATGATGCCCTACTCTTCAGTGGGTCAGCTGGCGATGGTTTTGTTTAAATTAATTTGATTTTGTTTCCCCAAGTCAAGTCGCTTTTGCCCGTGACCGTAACTGGTGAGTGAGCCCTCCCTGACCCTTGTCTTGACCCCCAGGCCTTGTGATGTGATGTCTCCTCCCCATGCCACCGGAGGTAGGTAGGAGTGAGCAAGCAGCTGTGTGGTGCTTGGTTGCCAGCTGGGTGTAAACCATGGCAGCAGTGAACTCCTCCAGCTTTTCTGAGGTGGTGGAGGATGAAAACGGTGTCACTCGCCCTGTCCTTTGGCTTGCAGACAGGGCTTGGTGGCAGCACAGCTATGGCTGATGAAAGCAGCGTGAGGGGAGGTGTGACTCCGGGAGGCCAGGGGATGATGTGTGAACATGCCCACCTTCCTGCTAGCAGAGGAGACACGGGTCCTATCCTGCCAACGCAGGTGACTACGTAGGGGGTACTTTGCGAGGAAGACACTCCTTCTTGGATTAAGAAGTAGCCAGCTGAGGAGAAGCCCCTCTGAGACACAAGCCCCTTGCCGGGAAGCCAAGCTAGCAACATGTATTTCCCTCTAGCCCCGCTTCCTTCTAAAAGCCCTGTTGACTTCTACGCTTCGCTTTGAAGATCGTGGTGCTGCTGAGGACAGACAGGAAGGGATGGAGAGATGCAGGTGGGTATTTTAGAGCTGAGACATGCAGCCAGTGTAACAGCCAGATTGCTCTGCCTGAACTGGTGAGGGACAACATGACTTTGAGACCTTGCCCTGAGCAACAACAGTAAGTGTTTTGGGGTCTCCAAACGAGGAAACCAAAATCAAGCTAGTGAAGCTGGCAGCGTGGCTTAGAGTGAAAGCACGGGAACAGGGGCACGAGTCTGTCCCCAGCTTTGCTGCTGCCCTGCTTAATCTGAGGCCCCGTTTCCCCTTCTGTCCTTTCAGCTCTGTTAAGGTCTCCAGAACATGTGCCGCAGGATGCAGGCTGAGCTTGTCGGGGCCCTGCTGATGCTGTTGCAGATTGAATGAGTTAAACGATGGCAGACAAAGCTGGATAAACGGTATTGCCTCCCTGTGCGAAGAGTCTGTGTCTCTGCCAGACAAGTTTCTCCTGTGAGATTACTGAAAACAAGTGCTGTGGTGGGACATGTCCCGGCATCTTACCACAGCTACTCTCACCTAACGCTTTTGTCAACACTTGGCCTGGATTTCGGAGACGGGCTTCAAGCTATGCTTATATTCAGGAGAACATCTTGTGGATCAGGAGCAGGAGGAACTGGAGCAGGATGGGGGTGTCTGGGGCTCTCCGCACTGTGGCCGTTCACTCAGCTGGTGGCCTTCAGGCTCACCTTTTGTAAGGATCTATTGGTAATATTTTATACACATACGAGGCCTCACAGCTCAAGCACCTTCTGCTGCAGCTTTGCCCTCACACTGTGTGACGTTACAGTGGCTCTTAACGGGAACAGGGCTGGCCGTGTTGTTCTGGACAGTCTGTGTTGCTGTGTGTTGACGTAAATCCATATCTAACATCGGGCTCTGCGCTCCCGGCAAGGCTGCTGGGCGCCGAGCTGGTGGGCTAATAACAGCAGCGGTCGCTCCGGAGGTGCTGCGTGGGTCCGTTTGCGTTTTGCTGTAATAAAGAGGTAGGTTTTGTGAAACCACTGTTTGCCTGTGTGCTGTAGCGCGTCTGTGGAGTGCTGCGGGAGGGAGCTGAGGACCCCGGCGGCTGCTCTGTGTCCCTTCCCTCTCCTCCGAGCCTGCTCTGTTTTGGATTCTGGCTGCTCCTAGCTGAATTCTTAGTAACACAACTGCATGATGCTCCCCGGATCAAAGTCCTCTCCAGCTGTATTTGGTGGAAACTAGATTCTGAAATGTGACCAATAAAATCACGTGCCTTTGCCGAGTTGTCCCCTGGCCTCTCCTGTGCCCCCTGTCCCTGCTCTCTGACCCCCTCAAAAGCCTTCTGGGGTCCAGCCTCGCTGTCCGGCAGCTTGCCAGCCCTTCTCGGCAAAGAACAGGCATCGCAGGCAGAACATTGTGCGCGCAGTTTCCAGGGTTACCTGTGTGGTGCTGATAGCAAACAGGAAATTAAAATGCTCCGTGGTGATGATGCGTTATCGACAGCAGATGGTGGCCATTAGGTGTCTGTGCGTGCCAGGGGAGGGCGTAAAGGCAAGGAGAGCAGGCACAGCTATGGGAGGTGTGTAATTGCTGCTGCAGGTGCTGAGCTCCACCGGGGGTGAAGCAGGGCAATCCCTGAGCACCCTGGTTCCCCTTCTGGCTACGGTCGATGTGACTTGGGTTCCTGGAAGCAGCTCCAAGCAGTCAGTGTGGCTCCAAGCAAACTTGATGCAGAGTTCCTTGTTCTGATCATCGGCCCTTCTGTACAGCTCGTTCTCTCCTGCTCCTCTCTCTCTCCTGTACAGCTTTTTCTCTCTTGTCCTTCAAAAGGCTCAGTCTCTGAACCTGAGACCGTTCTAAGCTCTCCAAGCGTGGTCCGGCTGCCTGCGATCTTCATGGAGGCTGGAGTGATCTGCTGTAACCCCTGTGCTAGGATTGCCTGGGGATGCGGCACTGCTAAATCTGAAAAAGTCAGCTGGGGATCTGCTCTGCTCAGCCCTGACACTAGCCAAGCGCCCTGAGAGCTGTCTCTGCTTCCTTCTGGCTTTGTGGCCACCGCCACCTCAATCCCCTTTTACCTCTGCGGTGCAGAATTAGAGAGCTGGCTGGTGAGCTTCAGGGTGCAATAAGAGTGTCTTGTTTGTGTGCGAAGCCTCCTTGAAGATGGTGATGCTGGTATCGAAGTGTTTGAAGACACAGCTGTGATGGCTCTGCTTTTCTCAGCCCTCGGGCTCTGCTTTGCCTGTGGCGTGCAGAAGCACTAAGGGAAGCCTCCTCTGAGACGTGGTGTCCTCCTCGGCACCGGCTTTATCAGCTGTAGTCTGAATTGCTCTTAAGGTGACAGTTATCCTCGTTCCAACCTGGGCCCAAACTTTTGTTTAAATGAGGCGCTATAGGCTGACCCGTGGGGTCGTGTGTGGGTAGTCGGACAGAGCACCGTGGGAACTGTGTGATTGTGTGCAAACCAAGGTTACTCCTGACTTGCCTCCTGTATGTTAACCCTAAAACCTGTAGTTCTGAGAGAGCTTTGCTCTTGCAACAAGTTTTCTCATGTACTGGCTGGAAGAACCTTCAATGCCCGTGCTTTTTTTTAATGCAAATGTTTAATTTCAGATGTTCTGAACGACGCCATCTTCGATGAAGACCATGATGAGATGGTAATTGTGAAGGACATAGACATGTTCTCATTGTGTGAGCATCACCTCGTTCCATTTGTGGGAAAGGTAACTCTTCCTGACAAACCCCACGTGGGAATACGCGATAAAAGATCTGAAGTCCCTGTAAAAGACTTGGTAACTGTAACGACAAAGCTTTTAAAGCTGCAAGTGTCTGCTGCTTATGGCTGTGATTCTAGAAGTTAATCTGCAGCATACAAATAAGGAAGACCTTCTTAATGTGAGTTTTATTTGGATTTAAGCTCCTAAAATACAAGACTCAACCTTTCCCGGTCTAAGTAATCTAATGGTTTCTGACATTTCATATCAAAGCTCTTTGTGAAGCAGCAGCAAGCCTTGAGGGCAGACTTTTTGATATTAAACCAGCTCACCCGGCACGCCGGCTCTGTCACGGGTTTAGCTTCTGGCCCAGAGCTCTCTAGGGCACATTCACCTCAGGAACCCCCCGTGAGTGGAACAACCTTCTGATTAGCAGCCCTGTCTTAAATAAGCCAGCCCAGTCGGGAAGGGGGTGGTCAAAACTAAGTGGCAGGAGGCTGCTCAGCCTGGGGTCCCCATGAAGGGGGCTGGTGTTTCAGAGGGTGTTGACCTTGTGGTGCCAACGGGTTGAAAAAGGCATTCTCAAGTTAAAAAGAAAAATTCTCAAGTTAAAAAGAAAAATTCCCAAGTTAACCCCTGTAAGCGTGGTGAGGAGTTCGGAGTGGGGTGTCCCTTCTGCAGACCTCAGCCTCTCCACCCCTGTGTCAGCACAGAAGGATGGAGCTTATTCCGATCCACCTGTTCTGCCATAAAGTGCTCGCAGGCCAGGGGAGCGGCAAGTGCTTTTGTGGTCTGTAAAATTCAAACAGTACCACATAGGTTCCGAGTAAACTGTGTCCCAAAAAGAAAATACCCAAACAGAAACCAGCCATTTCTTTAGTCGCATGACCTTGATTTCACCTGCTTTCTTTTCTTACTGTTAGTATTTTACACTGGAAAACAAGGGAGACTTCTTTTTCAGTGCAAACTCTGTTTTCCCTGTTATTGCTGGTTACACGTGCTGCGTACGTTCTGTTACTCCCGCGGCAGTACATACGCTCTTTTTCTATCCCGCTGTTCAGCCTGTGGGGTCTGGAGAGATCTCCCTGCAAACACCGGCTCGGTCCTGCTCATGTAAGTCTGCTAAATCACTCGGTGTGCCGCTCACTATAACGCTTCTCCTGTCGGGCACATCAAACGGGCTGCAAACACCGACCAGGAGGTCTTGTGCTTGCAGTTCTATCTTAAAGGAGACTAAGACATTCACAATACTGTGGGGACCAGGATTCGACGCTTATTTCTGTCTCTCACTTTATCTGAAATGTTTGGTGTCTTTTCAGGTGTCAGGGGGTTGATTGCCCCGCAGAGGGGATAGGAATGAGCCAGGTAACTGGGTGCGCTGTGGAACCTCCAGCCGCAGGGGCCACAATCCAGGGTTCTGAGCTGGGGCCTCTAGGCAAAGTGCTCAGACAGAATCCTACACTGACGCTCCTCTACTGTATCCTGGCTTGTTTTTCAAGTCTCTGGTACAGTGACACAAATGCTGGTTAATAATCTGTCACAACTCTAATAAACCCACTTGAATTCAGTAGCCATTGTCTCGTCATAAAAAAAACCAAAACCAAACCTAAATGCCTTTCCCCACCTTTGTGTCTGAGCCCCTTTCTGCTGAAGAAATGGTTCCACCTTAGCATGACTACATGTGCAGTACGAACATGTTCGACCAGGATGGAAGTTGGCTTAATTGTATGGTGATTGATGGTGTTGCCTAAGCAGAGAATAAAAAGCAGGAAGTGCAGCCTGATTTTGCGGGCAAAGTACTTCTCACCATCAGCACTTCCCCTGGAAGTCAAGCACAGTCCCTTTCCCTGCCGCTCCCTAAATCCATTTTAGGTCTTGACAGAAGCGCGTGTTTTGGATGAACAGCGCTCTGCTGATGAGGAATTCCCTCTGGTACCCCAGGTGTGGCATTACTGAG
>NW_010427728.1:8674-16346 GCF_000710305.1 Buceros rhinoceros silvestris | reverse complement strand
TGAGACTTGGAACATAAGCCTTGACTTGGGAAGAGTTGTGGGTTTTTTTTTCTCCCCCTTGGAAAATTGCCGCCTCTTCACCAGAACACTGACCTCCCCAGGCACTCACAGGCTCCGTTAGCTCCACGATGTCTCAGGCTTGCATGGTGGCACGTTCCTCCCACGTGGTGGCACGTTCTTCCCACATGCTGAGACTGCTGGACTGTTCCAGAGCTAATTCTGGGGCAAATGCGCATCTCACTCTCCGTGCATGAGTTTCACGAGGATTTGGCAGCGGGGGGTTGCCTCTGTTAATGGTGTGTTCTCCTCTGTCTAGGTACACATTGGCTATCTTCCGAACAAGCAAGTGCTGGGCCTCAGCAAGCTCGCCAGGTGAGCGTTCACGTAAAGAAAGTGATGCTAATTTGTAAGAGGGATTCCAGGCTGTGCTAACTGTGCTAATCTTTCTAATCTGGATCCCCTCTAAAGTTCAGCCCACTTTGTTTTCTGTGGAGAGGACAGATAAGTGAGAGCTCTGTGGTGATTCACACCACTCAGGTGTTGCAGAGCCGTAACGCTTTTCCTCCAGACACTGGCGTCAGCACCGAGCGCAGAAGAGTGACCAGCGGAGGACGTGGTCATGTTCTAAGGCAGGCCACAAAAACCAGGGGGGATCTCTGACGGTTTACTGCTTGTGTGGGGATTGACCAGTAAAAGACAAAAATCCGAATCTTCCAAACTGTAAATGAACGTGTTCTACGGGGAGAAAATGAATCTAAAGCTTTAATCCGTTCGCCGACCCTTCAGACGAAATTGGCTTTTCTTTCTGTCTCTCCTGCTGAGAGCGCCGTGGGGTAGATTTTAT
This sequence comes from Buceros rhinoceros silvestris, assembly GCF_000710305.1. NCBI lineage: Eukaryota > Metazoa > Chordata > Aves > Bucerotiformes > Bucerotidae > Buceros > Buceros rhinoceros. The sequence goes on along the minus strand of NW_010427728.1, from coordinate 15,502 downwards.
ACTCAGGGTTCAGCCTGAGAAACAAAGTAATTATGATAGACTTGAGCAATCCATTTATTATGTAAAATAGCTTTTTCCTCAGCGAGTGCCCTTGGATTGGCTGTTGCTCTGAGTCCTGTTATAAAAGTGACGCTTCTGAGCGCAGGTGAGGAAGGGAGCGGTGGATCCTTTCAATGAGCAGGTTATCGGGGACCAGCGTGGAAGGGTCTCCTGAGACACAAGTCTGAAGGACTGGCTGTAGCTCAGGAAGTCCACGCAGGTTTTGCTTAGATGTTCCTGACACGTCTGTTAATCTCGCTGTAGTTCCAATCACACTAATGCGAATTAACCTTGTAAATCTGGATGCCTGCTGGGTGGTGTTAGCAGGTAAGAAGGGTCTGGGCTATGACACTAAAACGCTCTCAAGTCAGTCAGCTCTCCTGTGCTCCACTGGCGCGCAGGCAGTTCGGTTGGGAAGCCAAAGGGCCCTTGGAGGTCACGTCTTTGTTAACATAACCTCACATCGCAGGGAGGCCGTCTTCGTGTCTTCTAGCAGTGCTCGCAGGAAGGGACTTCAAAAAGGCTGAAAGAGGCAGGTCAACATTTAGATTTTTTTTTTTCCTATGTGGTTTCTGTGGCCGTATCCAACTGCTGAAACGGCAGGATGAGGTTCTGAGCTCACGGCACTGCAGTTGCTGGGCAAAAGAGTTTGTCTTCTGTGGCTGGATCTTTTCAGGTGGTGTGGGGATTTTGGCTTCAGTTGGAGTTCTGGAGGTGAACATCCTGAAGAGACTCTTTAGCACTTGCTTCCTTCCACTTCTGCAGGGCTTGGATGCAGGATTCGGGATCACATTTGAAATACTCATCTGTTGATTTGTGCTTGCCCTGGTCCCTTGTTTTGAACTGCAGATGGAGAAAGGAGCTCAAAACTGTCTTCAGTGATTTTTCATACGAGTGGCAACGTGGTGCTAGAAGTGTACCATCTTCCTACCATTTATTCTCAGTGTAAAAACAGGCATGAGTATGTGCACGGCTTCCTGCGCCGTGACTGAAAGGTTAAATCATGCCTTTTTTCAGGTTCAGCTAAAACCCCCACGAGCTGCAGTAACCAAAAGCTTAGATTCTTGTGTAACACCACCTTCGAGGGCTTCCCAGGAAGAGATTGGGCCAGGCAGAGCTTCCCTTTCCTGCCCTACATAATGCAGCCAGTGTTCCGACAGAGATTTGTGAGGCTGCTGGGACTGCAGGCCTAATCTTTTCTAATAGGATTAATCTAATGTGGCGAGTTTCTCTCCGTGTGGATGACCTGTATCCAGTAAACAAACACCTTTCGTTGGATTTGAAGCTCAGGCTTGGAAACGCTGATGCCAACAACTGTTTTTACATAAATATCCTTGCAGGGCTTCTTCATGCAAGACCAGCGTAAGAACATCTGAGCACCAGCGTGTTTCCTATCCCTGTATTTAAATATTACGTTGCTTGGTTTAGAACAGCTATAACACAACCGCTTCACCTCTGGAGGGGAGCTTCTGCACATAGTTCTCTCTCCCAAACAGCAGTGAGTCTCATTGTCAGAGATGTTTCTTGTCGCCGATGCCTCAGGCTGTCAGCCGGTGTCTGGTTTTTCTCTGGTCTGACCAGATGGATATTGAAGCTTTTTATAGCATCTTCTTTACGTGGCCATTTCTCGTGTAATTAAGCATTTGCGGTTGGCGTGAATAACCCGCTGAGTACAGAGCAGTTCAGACTTTTTAAAATGTGAGGATTGCGGTACTGGGGCAATAAACGATGGTACTAGCGCAGGCATTGCCCCACAAATGGCTTAAATTTGAAATTATTTCGAGGGGAGCACTGAGGCGACCCCTGCATTGAAATGTGGAGGATGGTGTGATGTGCTCGGTGGAGACTATCTGCTTTAAAGAAAAACCGCTCCTGTCACATTGTTCTCAGTGAAATTTGTGGTTTAATGCAAGAATCCGAACCATCTCTTGCTTAACTCCAGTAGCCTTCTGGGCATCCCAGTATCTGAGCTGAGCTGGGCTTAGGCTGAAGCCACCGCCTGACCCCGGTTCAAGGGCTCTGGCACTGCCAGCCAGGGGCTGAGCAGCGGCGTGACGCTGCGTGGGTTTCCAGGAAGGACGCGGATCTCTCCAGCGCTCTTGTTTGACAGTGTCAAGTTAGACAGTGACGATGGGCAGATGGGAATAACGAAAACATTGTCCTTTCTCCTTTAGGATCGTGGAAATATACAGCAGAAGATTGCAAGGTAAACAGACGGGGTTTTGGCCTTGCCGTGGGTGCTCCTTCGCTGGCCAGCTCAGGGTTCTGCTGGCTGTGGGTGGACGATGGCTGTGCAGGCTTTAGTGTGAAGAGAAACGCCGTGTTCTTGAGCTGGGGTTTCTCATCTGTCATCTTCCTCAGCTTCCCAGTGGAGGGTGAAATCTGCCTACGTGTGCAAATACACGTAGGCAGGAACTGATTCAGAGGACAAACGCGTTACAAGATACAGCTGCCAGGAGTAGCCAAACCAGTTGGGTTTATCTGGAGAGGAACTCTCCTGCAGATAGCCTGAGAGATGCCATCAAGAGCTCTCCTCTGGAAGAGAAGTGGGGGAAAGCTGCAGCGTCTGAGATCTCCGGCTGGGCTCAGCCTGCTTTCAGCCCGCAGTTAAATTTGCCCAGATCTTGGTGACAGAACTTCGTGACTGTTCCGAGTCAGAGCAGTGAGTAGAGGGCGCTAACGCCGCAGGGTGTGAAGCTTTGCAGGACAATAGCTCTCTTAATTTGCCCGTTTTTAATCTCTATTTCCTTAAGAAGAGAAATTGTGTGTAAGGGATGTGCAGCAGTAAAGCCAGTGAACAGACACAAAACCAGAAAGAAAACAGAGGCAGGAAAATCGAACTGTGCGAGGGGAAACGTTAGAGCTGTTAGAACAAATCCTGGTAATGCAAAGGTGTAACCCAAAATGACTATCAGTGTAAACACCCAAATAAAAGCCTGTTCTGCGATACAAAGCGTAGGAGTTGGTACTGGCAAAATTTCCTTGTGGTGGTGGAGAGCAGGCACGCTGGGACGGGAGGGCGCAGCGTTGCTGTCCAGGTAGCGGTGGTCCGATGGCGCTGGTCAGAGGGGGCTGCCGCTGATCTCCTGGTTGTTCTTCCAGTCCAGGAGCGCCTTACCAAACAGATCGCAATAGCCATCACGGAAGCCTTACAGCCCGCTGGGGTCGGAGTGGTCATCGAAGCTACGTAAGTTACCCTGCTGTTCCGTGGTGGGGTGTGGGCTGCCTGAGATCCCGCCGTGGGGCAGAGTGTGGGCAGGAGGGAGCTTTGCCCGATCAGAGGAGTGGTCTGGTGGGTTGGAGGTGTTTGAAGTGGGGACCTACCTGACCCACTGCCAGATGTGGCACTGGTGGTATGGTCAGCTGTCCCCGTTGCACTGGGTCCTGCTCTGCCCCGTGCACCTTCAACTTGCAGTACAGCAAAGCCTGGGACTAGCAACAGGCACATCTCCCTGTTCAGGATGGTGGGATTTTCCTAGGATCAGAGGAGGGAATCATACAATCGTTTAGGTTGGAAGAGCCCTTTAAGCATATTGGGTCCATTAACCCATCAGGACCAAGTCACCACCAAACCATGTTCCTCAGCAACCGCGGCTGGGAAACCCCTCCACAGGGATGGGGACTCCACCACTGCCCTGGGCAGCCTGCGACACGCCTGCACAACCCCAACGGGACAGAAATGGCTCCTCAGGGACAACCTCAACCTCCCCTGGAGCAACTTGAGGCTGTTTCCTCTCATCTTGAAGCTTGCTCCTTGGGAGGACAAACTGACCCCCACCGCACTCCAGCCTCCTGCCAGGCAGTTGTACAGAGTGAGAAGGTCTCCCCTGAGCCACCTTTTCTCCAGATCAAACAATTTTTAGCATTATAAAGTATTGAAAACGGAGTAAATGACCCTCTCCTGGGCTGGGAATTTGACCTTTCTTGTCCGAAGAGCACAGCTGAGGTACAGATCTCCATTCTGGAGATGGGGGGTTTTGTCACTTCCCCAGAGTTTCATATGAGCGTGTAAGAAACACGTCTCTGGGGGATTACTTGTTTCTTCGGGCTCTGCCTGATTTATTGACTCCCCTCTTGTTTCTTCTAGGCATATGTGTATGGTGATGCGTGGGGTACAGAAAATGAACAGTAAAACAGTAACCAGCACAATGTTGGGGGTATTCCGGGAAGATCCAAAGACCCGTGAGGAATTCTTGACACTCATCAGGAGCTGAAACTGTTCTTCTCTAAAGGCACTCTGGAGGTGGCCCCGTCCAGTGTCGCTGTCTGTTCTTACTTGTTCCTCCATCTCACTTTTCAACTAAATCGTCGTGAGTCGTTGTCCTAGTCTTTGTGCAGTAAAAGACTCCTGATGGCAGATGACAAATGTAACGATGAGGCAGGCAGGCTCCTCCTGGGTTTCCAGTGATGCTGATGCCACAATTACAAGCTACAAACAGGGCTTTGGAAATGCTTTTTGCATCCACAATGCAGACTATCCTGTTAGGAGAAGAGTGGGGCTTGGGAGTGAGCTGGGTATTTATGAAATAGTGTTGTTGGTTAAATACAGAGCAGCACAGGAACCACTGAAATCCTGTGGCTCCTTCCAGGACCATTCCTGTTGCAAATCCCATCCCTCTGCTGAAGAGGATGGTCCTGAATTACCTCTGACTGTTCCAAGCCCTGCAGTGGCTGTTTCGGTGTTGGATATGTATGTTACACCTCCTGGAGGCGGTACCTCTGGTGGTGGTTTATATTCTCGCTCACACCCACCCTCCTTTCTTTGTGCGTGTGTGGGTTTTTGTTTGTTTGAGTGATTTAAACTGCATTTTCCTGGCCTCTTAACATGCAGGGAATTAACTTCTGAATTATTCGAGGCACAGTCTTTGCTCCGTATAAAGGGTTTTATGCACCTTTTCCTCTGTGCCTCAGAATGTCCAACCACTTCAACTGTCAGTTTCTTACTCTTCTCAAGCCAGGAGTTAAACCCCAGAGTCTGTCTGCAGAGTGTGAAGATCCCCAAAGTGGTTTTTAAAGATATTTATATCTTGAGCTTCTCTTTGTGGATTTCCATGGGTTAGACTGAGAAGCTAAAGCGAGTCTCATAACACGGAAACAAAGATTTCTCTTCAAGCATGTCGGGATTTTCATCTCAAATGTTAGATCAAAGCACTGAGGTCCTGAGCGCAGCATGTTGTGCCTCTCCTGCCCGACGACGGCAGGTCATGCCAGGGCAAAGCAACCTGAAATGACAATGATTTCGTAAGAACAATCAAAAGAAGCATTTCCAGGGCCATCAAAGTGAATGAAACCACATTTTTCTGTGGATGTGGCAACTGCTGTATGTGGCAGTATTGGTACACGAAGCTTCAGGCAGCTGGACTTGGCTGAACTTCTTACGCTTTGTTACAATTTTATTGGCTGTTTTGTAACTCTTAATTGGGAAAACATGAGGCGCAAATGAAAACCACCCTCCGCAAACTCGGTGCAGAGGCAGAGCTTCCAAAGCAGAATGTCAGTGCGGTGCCAGATGCCCGCGGCGCAGGTTCCCACGCCCGTAGCGGCTTTGCCGAAGAGGGATCCAAGATGTTTGCTGCGCTGACCGAGAAGGCAGTTCCTGCTCTGGCAAGCTCCATCTTCCCAACATTCCTGTCTCTTGCCTCAACCCCTGTTGGAAACCAAATGACAATTTCCACTGGGCCCACAGAACTGTCAAGAACAACAGACTCCTGCGTTTAATTACACTAATTTTACCTGGGTGACTTTCACAGCGTTATTGGAACAGTCTTTTGTAGCGTCCTCAGTCTGGGGTTCGGTAGAGTTAGGCGCTCTACAAGCGTTTGTCTGCTAGCGTAAACGAGCCGTGTGTTGGTAACATACACGAACTCACTGCCCTCGGGGGTCTGGAGGTGATGGAGAGCAGGTCCTGCCACTTTTTGGTTCAGTGGCTGCTTCAAATCTGCAGCTGAAAAGCCTTAAATCTTCCTTGCCTGAAGTTCAGAGTAAAACTCATTCTGTTTTTAGCTCAGCAACTGGGAGAAGGAGAATTCGAGGACCGAAGGGGTACACACGAGGACATTTGTTTCTCTTTGCTTTGGTTTGGAAGCAGTCTCTGTAAATCGCTGTCTTACTCCTGAGGTAACGAGGAGGTTGTTTGAACCACTTATCTCTGTTCAGGATAAAGGTCAGGTTGCACCACTGCCGTGTTTCACTTCCATGTGACCTGTAGCCCTTACAGCATCCCCCTCTCTACTTGTGGCCTTGGATTTTGTTCATGTTTTTTGTTGTGGTGAGACTTGGTGCATTTTTTTGGGGACATCAGTATTGTTCAAATACACGAGCTTTAACTACACCCGCTGTGTATGTATGTATGGTACCTACAGCCCGCTCTTGTACCACGTAGAAGTCCATTGTCTCAAACATTAAAGCACAGTGTTACCCTTCGCAGTGGTAGCGTCTTTGGTGACGTGGAGACGATGCCATCACGCAATGAGGTGGTATGAGCTCTGTCTCTGGGGGTGGGGGCTGTTTCTGTGCTAGCAGGTGCTCCAAGCCTGGGATGAGATTTTTGCATTGACCTTCTGCGACAGTAGTTGCTCTTGTCCCCAGATAAGTCCCCATAAAATAAACTCACTAAGCTTTGGTGTCTGTCCCTTTCTTACTGGTCCCTAGTGTTGGAGCGGGGCCAGAGGAGCCCCAGCAGTGACCTGCGGGTAGAACTCTCTGATGGGAGGAGAGGGGAGAGAGCTGGGGGGGTTCAGCCTGGAGCAGACGAGGCTGCGGGGAGACCTGAGTGCAGCCTGTCAGTGC
>NW_010427728.1:8065-8532 GCF_000710305.1 Buceros rhinoceros silvestris | reverse complement strand
TGGGTGCTGAGGGTGGGTAGAGCCTGGCGCAGGCTGCCCCGAGAGGTGGCAGCAGCCCCATCGCTGGCCCCATGGCAGGTCAGGTTGGCCCGTGGGGCTCTGAGCCCCCTGCTCTGGGTGCAGATGTCCCTGCTCCCTGCAGGGGGTTGCGCTGGGTGAGCTCTGAAGGTCCCTTCCCACCTGAACCAGTCTATGAAGGTGGGGAGCAGCGAGGGGCTGCCTCAGTGACAGTTGTAAGCATCGAAGCTCATGGGGGCTTATAGTCCCCTTGTGCACTTCTTAAGTCATTCTGGACACCTCATCACACTTTACTGAGGAAATCCCTGGTTTCTGGCCAAAGGTTTGATCTACCTGGACAAATACATCCTGACAGCAGATGACAAGAGACCCTGAAGCCCCAGTGTCGGTTGGGTCACCTCGCCATGTACTGTGCAGAGCCACAAGCTCAGCCTGGGTCAGCAGAAGCT
>NW_010427728.1:5649-7877 GCF_000710305.1 Buceros rhinoceros silvestris | reverse complement strand
AAGACACTCGTGCTGTCCTCCAGCCTCTAAGGATAGAGACCCTGCTGAGATCCATGGAAAAATAAAACGGAATTTTTGGGCCCCAGGCTCCCGAGGAGCATTGTTTCCAAAGCTTTGCTGAGGGGCAGTGGAGAGGGGAGGGGGGACTGCATGGGCTGCGTGCAGCTGTGCGCGTACACCCATGGAGAGCCTGCAGCCACCCTGTCGCTCCTCGGCACCGGGGTCACCAGGCTGTGGCTGCGTGCTCCAGGGAAGACCCTCTGCAACCCTTCCACAATTAAGGGCTGCTCTCCTGCATTGCCCGGCAGTTTCAAGGGGCAGACAGAGCCGTGACTGCACCGACAGATGAACGTGACCTCCTGCCAGCAGCACAACCTGTGCTGGCCCGGGCTCTTCTGCTGCCCGTGTGAGAGAAGGAGAGGAAAAAATAAGAAATTAAATGCCTGTATGAAAACTAACTCCATCCCAGCCAAAACCAGCAGCACTTCTTTAATCTCACCTACTTCTCTGTGCCGAAGCACGAGATAACCCTGAGCGGGGAAGTTCTTGGGGGGCAGGTGGGGTGGGGAATCTGCCAGCACGGCACGGCTCGGACACATCACGTGTCAGAAATAGGGAAGGAGTAACTGATGAAGGGCCCCTCCAGCCCTTTGTGGTTTGCTTTTTTCCCCAAATGGTCCGTCCTCTTTGGGGATAACCCTGCTGGCAGGTCCCGGGAGCGTTGTCAGGAGCCGGCTTTGGCCGGAGGCTGCGTTACTTGTCCACGGTGGTGTCGCGGAGCTGGTGACGGTGGTGCGCAACAGCCCGTTCGTCCACGCAGGCACTTCTGCAGGGGATTTTCTGTTCCCTGCCGCTTTGCTGTTGTTTAGGTGGGGGGCTGGGACGGAGCCTCCCTGGGTCTGTGATCATGGGAAAATCTGTTCTTCATTGGGGTGAAAAAATATTCAGCTTGAAAGTGTTTGTGGCTCGAAAAACCCACAGAGGAGAGCAATACCCACCCCTGTAACAGAACCAAAATCCATCATAAGGTGATGTCCTCCCATCCCTAACATCTCCCAGCGTCCCACCTGCTCTACCACGGGCTCGGTTCGTCTCCTGGTACCCCCCAGTGGTGTGTGTTGGTTCTCAGCTTCTTTTTCCTCACAAGTCCCCCATATAAGCAGCTGCTTTGTGATTTTTTTTTATCTTTGTTTTTACTCTTGGGTTTCTCCTACTGTCTCCCGCTCACGTGCTGCGGAATGACCGGTCAGCGGGTCTGCGGGCCATGCCCAGCCAGGTCCTTGGCACAGGCTCTTTGGTCCTTGTGTTCCATCTCTAGGTCCAGGTTTGTGCTTTGGCTCAGGCAAGTTTTCCTAGCTGGGAGCCCTGGGAGGGGATGAGTCCTGCTTGTCTCTCCGTGCCGAGATGTGGCCTTGGTTCCCTTGCGCTGTGGTGTGGAGTCTCTACACAGACCTGGCTGGGATGGAGGGTGACGTGCTCTGCCAGCCTGGGAGGGGATGAGTCCTGCTTGTCTCTCCGTGCCGAGATGTGGCCTTGGTTCCCTTGCGCTGTGGTGTGGAGTCTCTACACAGACCTGGCTGGGATGGAGGGGGACGTGCTCTGCCAGCACATCCCAGCCGTCTGATGTGGGAGCCTGCTGGAGATGGGGATGCCTGTCCTAGAAACCCTGGGCAGATCTCTCCTGCCCAGCTGCATCGCCTGTGACTGGGCCCGTGCCATCTTCATGCTCCCAAGGCCACCGTAAGTTTTTATGTTCTCTCCTACGAAGCACAAATCCCCAAATCTCTTCCTCAAAGCAACCTTGTGTTCAAGATCCTGCTGCTGGCCATCAAGATCAGTCGGGTAGGTGGTGAATAACGACCACTGCTGCCCACAGCCCTGAGAGCTGCCAGCCCAACCCAACCTGTCCCCAGGGGAGCTCGTGGAAACCTGGCCTGCAGCTCTGAGTGTTCCGCAAGCTGGAGTAGGACTGGGGTGTCCATCGCTTCCTGAGTGGGTGGCTGTTGGCCATGTCTCCCAGGCTGAGCACGTGTGGCAGAGCATCCAAAGAGCTCTTTAGGACAAGAGGAACCGGCCTCCAGTTGCCCCAGAGGAGGTTGAGGTTGTCCCTGAGGAGCCATTTCTGTCCCGCTGGGGTTGTGCAGGCGTGTCCCAGGCTGCCCAGGGCAGTGGTGGAGTCCCCATCCCTGGAGGGGTTTCCCAGCCCTTGTGTCGAGGTGGTGCTGAGG
>NW_010427728.1:4567-5519 GCF_000710305.1 Buceros rhinoceros silvestris | reverse complement strand
GGGGTAGTGGGGACCTGGCGGTGCTGGGGAATGGGGGCACTCGAGGAGCTGAAAGGGCTTTTCTAACGCAAATGATTCTGTGATTCTTGGGCATTTTACCCAGGAGGTCCCCAAATAGGCTCTTTCCAGCCAAAAATCTGCCTTCCAGGTGACTGGGTGGCTGCGGCTGTGGGCTCCGATCGGCTTGGCGGCTTTATGCAACCTGCCAGCAGCTCACAGTTGCTTAATGAGCTCAAATTGCTCATGACGCAGCCTCTGGCTTCTGCCCCGCTCGCTGCGTGAGCCGGTGGCGTTGGGAAAGAGCTGCCCCTCCGCCGTGCCCTTTGAGCGTCGGCTGAGCCCTGCTGCAAGCTCCTGGAAACAGCTTCACGATCAGCTTCGCCTCCCAGTCGAGGCGGACGTCACAGTCATGATTTAGTAGGCGGGAGGATATAAAAGGTTATTTTCCACAAGTCCAGGGCTGGGCTGTTAAAAGGGACAGCAAATAAATCACAGTAGTCAAAGCAATTTGGTAAAGACTATCGGCACGAGGAGGTTCTTTTTTTGTTTAACAACTTTGTGTTGTGTTTTTGGAGTCGGGGCTTTGCGGGGGCGGCTTTGGCAGTGGCCTGTGCACGGTACCTCTCTGTTTGCTCTGCTGCTCCATACCGAGATTGCAACAGCAAAGCAAAGGTTGAAACTCCACCAGGAGCGTGGATGAGCTCCACAGGTCCCTGGGCGATCTTACAAGCGCTGAGGCAAACCACAGCGGTGCTTCTTTTGGCTGGAGGGGACAAATGTCACCACAAGAGCAGTTCCTGGGGGGGTGCCCACCGCCCAACCATCACGTGTGACCTGGGGAACCATTTAGTGGGTGCCTCAGGAGGGAGTTCACACCTCAGCTCCATCCTGCCCTGGTGCAGAGCCATACACCCTCTTCGCATGCCACTGCTCCCCTGGAGAAGCTGTATCT
>NW_010427728.1:4184-4441 GCF_000710305.1 Buceros rhinoceros silvestris | reverse complement strand
TGCCTCCGCCCCGCAACGCCTGCGGCAGCCATGCACTCACCTGCCAGAGAGCTGCGGGAGCAGGTGGAGGAGACAACTTCCATGGCTCCACCCAGGACAAGCCGCAGTGCATCAATGGCCAGGAAAAAGGGAAAATTTCTTTTTTGCTGCATAAATAATGTTAGTGGCATCCAGTGAGTTCCTGCTCACGGGGTAGGACAATCCCAAGCACAGACACAGGCTGGGCGATGAGTGGACTGAGGGCAGCGCTGAGGTGG
>NW_010427728.1:3649-4033 GCF_000710305.1 Buceros rhinoceros silvestris | reverse complement strand
TGACGAACATCCTGCTTCCCATCAGCCTCCTCCAGACACAGTGGGAAACCTTCCTTGGAACCAGCAGGTGGCTTGCTCACCTTTTCACAATTTTTGAGTGACTGTTTCTAACCAAGAGAGATTAACGTGAGTAGGAACTTTTTATCAGGGGCTGTGGGGACAGGACAAGGGGGATGGTTCCACTGCCAGAGGTGCATTCAGAGAAGCTGTGAGGAAGAGGTTCTTCACCGTGAGGGTGGTGAGGCACTGGCTGCCCCAAGATCGCCCAGATGGGGTGAGAGGGAAGAGAGGGCCAGGCTGGGTCCCAGCCTCTGCAGCCGCCTGCCCGGGGACGCACAGTCTGTGGCTCCCCCTGCTGAGCCCCGACCTGAGCTCTGCTCTCCC
>NW_010427728.1:2693-3578 GCF_000710305.1 Buceros rhinoceros silvestris | reverse complement strand
GTCGTTGGCTCCCTCTGCTGAGCCCAGCCCTGAGCTCTGCTCTCCACAGAGGAGAAGCAGCTTTCAGGGGGGCTGGAGATGCTTTCTGGGGAGTCACCCCAATGCCAGGTTGGGGCATGAGGGGTGGGAGACAGGCACCCAGCCGCCTCGCGGCATCCCGCTGCCCCGGGGAGCAAATGCCCACCCACCTCATGGCAGAGGTGGAGATAGTGCTGCTTCTTCAGTTGGCCCAAAATTTATTTTCTGTAGAAAAATGGGGATTCTGGCCGAGCTGGACAATTTGTCCTCTGACCAGGCTCGGTCAGCAGGGCGTGTTTTCAGAGAAAAGAGGGAAAACGATGCTTTGCTCTTCAGATAGGCACAGGCTGTGAGAACGGCTCTGCTGCCAGCCCCGCTCTGCCTGCGCTGGGCTCTGGGGGAAGCCACGGTCCATCCTCCCCCCACCGCTCCCTTCGTTGGTGCAAGTGGCTCCAGGGAAGCGAGCGCTGCTCTGGCACCCTCTGCCCCGAGTTGCACAGGGACGGGTGCTGTTGCTGGACTGATTTAAGCATCCATCACCTCTTGCTGGAAGACACAGAGGGGTGGCTTCATCTTCAGGAGGCTGCAAACTGCCCGTGTGGACATGGAGAACTGGAGAGGGCATCCACTCCGACCCCAGACCCCGACCCAGACCCGCAGGGTGGACGCTGGGACTCCTCAGCTTCCACCACTGGCGTGAGCGATGCCGCCGACCCGAGGCTCCGGTGCCAGGCGTGTGTGGCTGAGCTATTTGCAGCTCCCGATAAAAATAGCTCCCTGGAGCGCTCGGCCACGCTGCTGAGCCCCGCCGTGGATCCACGGTCTGAACACGCTGCCAAGCATCTGCCTGCGCCGTAGCCCAAGGGC
>NW_010427728.1:1748-2136 GCF_000710305.1 Buceros rhinoceros silvestris | reverse complement strand
CTCTGCAATGTCAGCCCACGGACCTGGGGAATTAATTATTCCCTGAACTCCAGGAGCTCTTCTAGTGAAGTCCTCTCCATCTCGATTACAAACTTTGCTGCGAACAGGAAACCCCTGCCGATGGCCGCTGGTGAACGGTTCCCCTGGCTGTTCCCTGGCTGTTAAATCGGGCTGTTTGTTTGTACCCGCACCGGGAGCCGGCGGCTGGGGCCAAAGGGACAAGAGCATCCCCCGGGAAGGAGCGCCTGGGTGGCTGTGCCGGCTCCCAGGGCTGATCCTCTGTCACCTTCCGGGGCTGACAAGCTAACCCGTGCCCGCTGCCGAGACCAAGACTGCCCGTCAGCAGCTGAGAGAGCGGCCACTGGCTGGCGCGCACGCTCACCACCGG
>NW_010427728.1:909-1608 GCF_000710305.1 Buceros rhinoceros silvestris | reverse complement strand
CCAGCTGGACGAGGGCTGCGGCCTCTGCAGGGCAGGAGACGGGGAGTAATCCAGGAGCACCAGTTAGTGAAGCCTTTCGGGATTCATCCAACAGCTCCTGACAGCACGGGAATGTCTTTTCCCTCTTCCCGTTCCTGTTTTAAGCCTCTTTCCATCAGAGACACCCGCAGACTCGCCCTAACTGCAGCTCTGTGGACTTTCCTTGGTGCCTTTTTGGCCCCTCCAGCTCCAAGTTTCCATCTCAGGGCTTTTTGCTTTTTCCTTTCCCTTTTCATTCCCTATTCCTGCATCACACCCATGCTTTGAGGCCGGGGCAGCAGCAGGCACGGACGTGGAAGGACAAACTGTTGGTGGAAGGGCCCGGCGTTGCCCCAGGGTGTAGTAACGCTTTCCTCAGCCGCGCTGGGAGGGCTGGTGGCGGCGGGTGCAGGGAGCTCTTGCCCATGGGCTGCGGGTGCTCTGCTGGGCAGGGTCCTTTGGGTGGGACTGAACCTTTCCCTCCCGGGGTGGCCCTCACCACAACGCCCAGGACATGGGTTTGAGTGCTTGGCCTCATCAGCCTCCCGGGAGCTTGCCAGGAGCCTCTTCCAAGGAGAAGCAGCAGGTGAGGCTTTCCGATAACCTGAAGCAGCCCCCTGTTTGCAGGTTCTGCTCATCCTGGGGGACATCAGCCATACCGATGCCTGCTGGGCATGGGGC
>NW_010427728.1:414-698 GCF_000710305.1 Buceros rhinoceros silvestris | reverse complement strand
CCTGACACACGCAAGCAAGGGGAGATGCTCTGCTGCACCTCAAACTTGCAACCCAGGAAGGACGGTGGGGGATGTCAAGGTCAGGGGCAGCGCTGGATGCCCAAGGTGCTCCTGACACAACCGTCATTAAAAGGAACCGTACAAGAGGTGGCAGTGGGGGCCCCGGGAGAAGCAGAGGGACCCTGTGTGCACCTTCTGGGATGGGGCTGGGGCAGCTACAGCTCACCTGGAGTTGGGTCTGTGAGAGCGAAGGACATGCACAAGTCCATGGGGCCTGATAGGAG
>NW_010427728.1:0-293 GCF_000710305.1 Buceros rhinoceros silvestris | reverse complement strand
AAATGCAGACGTCCATGGGGCCTGATAGGAGCCACCCATGGGTGCTGTGGGAGCCAGTGCAAGGGCCCCGTTAATGCCCTTGGAAAGGGCTCGGTGATCGGGGAAGTTTGTGCGGACTGGAAGGGAGCAAAGTCCCTCCCTCCCTCCCTCAAGCAGGACAAGGAGGAGGCTCTGGGGAGCTGCAGGCTGGTCAGCATCACCTGCCAAGGTGGCAGAGCGACCAAGCCTGGGCAGCATTTCCAGACCCCGAGGGACAAGAAGGAGACGGGGAGCAGCCAGGGAGCGTGTGACCA
>NW_010427727.1:1894-2142 GCF_000710305.1 Buceros rhinoceros silvestris | reverse complement strand
TCCCAGCTCAGGGTGCCCAATCCTGCGGGGAGCCTGTGGGGCAGTGCCAGGCTGTGGGTGCCAGGGACTCGCTCACCGCGTGTCCCTCCCGGAGTGCGGGGGATGCTCCCGCACGGCACCATGTGGGGCCACTTTCCGCATTCACATTAAAGGAAATTCTGATTATTAATGGCCTGTGGCCCTCATTTAGTAAACGAGACAGATCCGCGCAGCACACACGTGCAGAGCAAAGCCAGCGCCACTTAACA
>NW_010427727.1:1030-1489 GCF_000710305.1 Buceros rhinoceros silvestris | reverse complement strand
AGTAAACGAGACAGATCCGCGCAGCACCCACGTGCAGAGCAAAGCCAGCGTCACTTAACAGGGCATGGGGGGCAAAAGCAGCCCCCCACCACCCCTGCTGTCCTTCCGCCTGGGCAGGACGCTGGCTGGGTGCCGAATCGCTGGGTCAGGGCGGTGTCTGGGTGCCGAACACCAGAGCCCGGGGACGGCAGCAGGGAGGCTGGGCTGGGGAGCCGAGTCTTCTCTCAGCAGAGCACCGCGCCGAGGAGCCCGGAGCCAGGGGACTCCCGAGGGCAGCTCTGTCCAGCTGGTTGCGGGACAGCACTCCCCAAGCCCAGCCCTGGAGGGCAGAGCCACGGGATGCCGAGGTCCCCACCATGGTGTCCCCTCTGTGGTGTCCCCTCCATGGTATCCCCTGCGCGGTGCTCCCTGCCCACGGCTCAGCCTCATGCCACCAGCCCTGCGCAGCGGCTGGCGCCG
>NW_010427727.1:441-887 GCF_000710305.1 Buceros rhinoceros silvestris | reverse complement strand
CGCAGCGGCTGCCGCAGCAGGCGGGGGTAGATATCATCTTTAGCTGATTAAATGTCCCTCATTAACGAGTTTCTTTAATTAATGAAGTTTTTTTGTTTGCTCCACTTGCTTTCTCCCCACCGCACTCTGCCTCCTCAGCACAATCCAGGCCATTTCCTTTCAAGTCATTTAGCGCGTGGGGCCGGTTCCTGCCGACGCCGCACTTTGGTGATTGTGCCTGTCAGCTCGGGGCTGACGACGCCATTTTTAACATTTCCTCCTTTTTAAGGAAATAACACGCCAGGAGCCCCCAAACACAGAGGACATGCCTGAGCAATTAGCCGAGCGCAGAGCTCGGCGCTAATGACAGGGCACCCGCCAGCCCGGGCACCCTGCGATGTGCCACCCGCGATGGGCAGCCGGCCGGCATGGCACAAAGGTCACTCACGAGCCACCATCACCTGCTG
>NW_010427727.1:0-302 GCF_000710305.1 Buceros rhinoceros silvestris | reverse complement strand
CATCACCTGCTGCCACCTGCCTCCGGCCGCGGGCAGGCAGTGCAGTGACCTCACGGTGGCCACACTGAGCCCTGGAGCAGCCGGGGGGCACGCACAGACTGTCACCAAGCTCCGAGGAGCGTGGGGAGCACAGACAGCAGGGGTCTGCAGGAGGATCCCCGATGCCGGCGGCCATCCTGCTCCTTCCACTGCCAGCCAGCCCCCCACGGAAGGGTGCAGCAGGAGGCTGGGGTCCCAACCCCACCACATCACCCAAGGAACCCACCGACATGTTCCTCCAAGGTGCGAAGCCTCAGCCGGCA
>NW_010427726.1:29471-29786 GCF_000710305.1 Buceros rhinoceros silvestris | reverse complement strand
CCGGCCGGACGCCGTCCCCGCCGAACCGGACCGGACCGGGGGTTGTTCGGTGCTCTAGTCCCTCCCGCCTGAGCAGCTCCTGCTGCTGGGAGGCGCCCGGGGCTCCATCAGTCCGTCAGTCGCTGCCGGTGCGGTGCTGTGCGGTGAAGCCGTTCCCTGGGTGTGTCCTCGCTCGTGGGAACATCGTGCTCCTGTCGGTGCGCTCGGTATCGAGCAGCGACACATCACCCCTAACGGGAGTGTTGAATCACGCGGGTATTTTCTTACACAGCTTTGAAATGCGGTGGGGAAAACGTCAGCTGCCTTTTGAGTGGC
>NW_010427726.1:28657-29347 GCF_000710305.1 Buceros rhinoceros silvestris | reverse complement strand
GGGAAAACAAACTTCTCACAGCAGTGATGTGGGGAGGGTGGGTTCCCCAGGCAGCTTCTAACCGCCCTCGGCGTGTTCAGTAAACAACATGTAATGCCATGCTCTGGTTTGTAACCAAGTCTGTCTTCTCCGCGGTGATGGAAAAATGCCTCATCTTCTCTGTCCTGAACCTCCCTCCTGCTTGGAACTAACGCTGCCTTGCTCTCTTTCTGCTTCCCGCTCGTCAGGATTTGGTGGGCTTGAAACCACAAACTCCACCGCCAGTGGGTTTAATTTTGGGGGTTTCGGATTAACCGCTAACCCGGCGGTGAATTTTAATATCGGGAATTTCGGTGTTTCCACTACCTCTACGCCGCCCTTCAATTTTGGTAACAGCCTGGCAAGCGCAGGTAGATAACGCGTGGGTGCTCATTCTGTGGTACACGTCAGTGGTCCAAGAATTGCACTGCGAACCGACAGTCCGTGTTTGGTGCTCGTCTCTGTTTCCAGCGAGGGCTGGAGGTGAAGGTTCTGAGAGCGGAACGGCTCCGTAGGGGCGTTTGCCTATGAAATTCTCCAGAAAGAGCTGTTGAGACGTGAGATTCTTGGACTACTGCAGTCATGGTCTTCATCTTCCCCTGTGTCTCCTCACTTGGCCTCCCGCTGGCTGTCACCCACCGCTGCGCTCCACCTCCACCGTTTCTGAGCAGA
>NW_010427726.1:28118-28504 GCF_000710305.1 Buceros rhinoceros silvestris | reverse complement strand
GAACGCCCTGGCTCCCGCCCTGGGCGTCAATTGAGAGAACCGTTCATGGCCCCCTTAGATCCACCAGGTCCAAGCAATCGGCTGAAAAAATTCCGAGTTAACTCTTCCCCGTTTGATATAAACCCACTAAACGTTTCGAAACGCTGCTCCTCTGCAGCGTTAGCCCGTGGGATCTCGTTGCAACTGCTCGTATAGGAGGTACATCCATTCCACGGTGTCATCGCTCCCTGTGTCACTGTCCCCATGCTTGTTTTCGAGGCGTCGGGGTTTGGTTTCATTGGGTGTTGGTTTTCCGGGGCTTCTCGGCAGTCCCCGGCTGCACCTAGGGCCAGTGGTGGGTTGGCACAGCCATGGCACAGAGGCGGGGGGGCGCGCACAGGACCAAG
>NW_010427726.1:26596-28000 GCF_000710305.1 Buceros rhinoceros silvestris | reverse complement strand
GGCCCCTGTCTCAGCACAGCCACCCCATGTTGGGGCAGCTCTCCCGGGTTCCTGGGGGCTTCCTCTGGCATGGTGGAGCTCAGGCCCTTGCTCGGGTCTCCCCCTGCTTGCCAGCGACTGGTTTTCCTGGAAAGCTGTGGAAGACTGATGGCCTTCCCTTCCATCTTCCTCTGGCAGCAGGTGAAGCTTGGAATGGGGTTTACTGGGGAGGAAGACAGAGGAGCCAGGCTTGGAAAAATACCTTGGGGGGTCTTACCTGTGCGCAGAAGGGAATCGTTGCTGTGCCAGCGTTTCCCCTGTGGGCACAGCGATCGAGTGTGCCCTGCCCACCTTGATTTGGGAGCAGCTGCGCTCTGAGCAGGGCAGGGATTGTCGGGGGTTAGAGCTCAGGCAGGACGGGGGCGCTCAAAAAGCTCAGAGCATCAGATCCTTTTCTGAACTCTCAGCACTGACATAGCCTAGAAGCATTCCTGAGCGCAAACCCGAGGAGTCCTGCTGTGAGCTGTGTCAGTCCTGCTGGGAGAGGGACAGGGTGGCGGGTACCTCCTGCCCTTTGGGTGTCTTGGCTTTCTGCTTCGTGTTTTCTCACCCATTTCCTCAGACAGTGAACTCGCTGCCCGTGGTCAGTGTGAATTACCTGCCTGTGACATGTTACATCCGTCCGTCAGCATCCCATGACACCCCGTGAAGCGTGTGATTTGTTGTCAGGTTTCGTACCGCTGCGGCTCGCAGCTGCCCCCTGCCTCACTGCAGCCTTTGTTTGTTAGGTGCCTTTGGGGGATTTGGGACAACCACCACCACTGCGGCACCAGCGTTCAGCTTTTCCGCTCCCACCAACACCGGCACCAGCGGTAAGAGAGCGCGAGCCTGCGGGTGTTTGCTTCAGAACGAACCGGGGGGCGCCAGCCCCACGCGAGAGTGCTCAGCATTGTTCTTCCCTCCTTCTCAGTGATTCTTTGCCGATTTCCCCAGGACTCTTCGGTGCTACCCAGAACAAAGGCTTTGGATTTGGGGGCCCCCGCCCCCCCGCGAGAGTGCTCAGCATTGTTCTTCCCTCCTTCTCAGTGATTCTTTGCCGATTTCCCCAGGACTCTTCGGTGCTACCCAGAACAAAGGCTTTGGATTTGGTACTAGCTTCGGCACAGGAACTGGAACTGGCCTGGGGGGCGGCTTGGGAACTGGGCTGGGCTTTGGAGGCTTCGGTACCCAGCAGCAGCAGACCAGTAAGTACTGATTTACCCCTTCCTCAGCCCTGAGGCTGTAAGGCTGCAGCGGGCACATGTGTGTGTTTTAAAGAGTTAAAAGTGGTTTTAAGAGTTAAAAGTGTTTTAAGAGTGTTTTAAAAGGAGGTTGTTACGCTTACCGCTTGATTGGAGGAGACTTGTCCGAAATTTGGCTTTGGAA
>NW_010427726.1:22158-26411 GCF_000710305.1 Buceros rhinoceros silvestris | reverse complement strand
CCTTTTCTCTTGCTGATGAAGATTGGGTGTAAAGACACGTTTAAAAAAACATTATCTGATGTATATTTGTTTATTCCGCTTCTCAAAACGTGAAAGGATGTGATAGCACTGATGAGCAGATGGTTCGTGTTAGCAGGGGAGGCTGGCTCAGCTGGCGGAGGAGTTCATTTGGTTTTCTTCGTCCAACACAGCACTAGGAAGCGGCTTGTTCAGCCAGCCCGCCCAGACACCCGCCCAGTCAAACCAGCTCATCAACACAGCCAGCGCCCTCTCGGCTCCCACCCTCCTGGGAGATGAGAGGGACGCTATTCTGGCAAAGTGGAACCAGCTGCAGGCCTTCTGGGGGTCGGGGAAGGGCTACTTCAACAACAACATCGCGCCGGTGGAGTTCACACAGGAAAACCCCTTCTGCCGGTTTAAGGTAGGGAATCGTTCCGCTGCCCGTGAGCAGCTCTGAGGCCATTCCGCTGCCTGCCGGGTGTCTCATGCGCCTGAAATCAGGTTTTGTTGCTCTGAAGAGTACTCTGCGTCACGTACGCAGTTCTGATACGCGCCGATTCAAGATGTAGGGCTGCCGGAAGTGTGGCTGCTGCGGAGGTGCAGCAGTGCCTTTTCCTGTGGTGGCGCTCAGGTGAGTGCCGGTGTGGTGGGAGCAGACCTCTGGGGATGAATCCCAGCGCGTGTTTGGTCAGGTTAAAGTCCTACGGAAATGATGTAAAATGACCTTCACACCTAAAGAAGTGGTTAACAGCCGGAATGAGAGCTTCAGGGTCTGCCTCATCGCACGGCGTTTCAAACGCCGCAGCCTTCAGCTTGCTTCTGCCTTTACCCTGGCCGGTGCTAGTGCTGGCTCCCTCCCTCGTGCCGTGCTGTCAGCAGCTCCAGATCCTGCCTCTCGTGCTCTTCATCCTCCCCAAATCTCATGCCTGCCGACTTTCTTACTAAGCTTCGCCTTGAAGGTGGATTTGGGTCAGGCCGGGTGAAGCCCTCCCTTCCCAAGCTGCTTCTCTGCAGTGCAAACTTTCTAACCCAAATGTAGGTTAATACCTAATTAAGACTCGTTTTGATTATGCACACCATGACACTTCTATAAAATCTTGGCAGCAGCTGCGCGCCTGCACAATGTAAACGTTTGGCTGCTGTCGCGTTACCTTTTTAGGTGTATTTGGAATATTTTGTCGATAACCCACCCGAAAGCCTCCTTTCTTGTCAGTTGTTGCCCTAAAATTGGCTTTAGAGCAGAACTGCCGCTCTGCGTTTGCTTTTAATGAGTTAATAGTTTAAGATCCAACCTCACTACAGCTTTATCACAGCTTTATCCACCTCAGAAGCGATTGTACGGAAAGCCCATCGCACCTGCTAACACAAGGAGAATTGGCTGTCCCAGATTCTGCGCCAGAACCTTACTCCATGCCTGTCTTCGCTAGTAAAAATACTTCCTGTCCGTGTTTTGACTTGTACTGCCAGGCAGATGTCCGCATCTGCAGCAGGGAAACACTAAGGAATGCTGAAATATTTTAAAGGGGGATTGATTTGATATTTCTGCATCTCCGAATAAGCTGTAACTTCATTTACGAACCAGTTGCTCTAGAAACTGAGGGGTTTAGCCCCTCTCCCTGGTGCCTCCTAGCTGTAACTTCATTTACGAACCAGTTGCTCTAGAAACTGAGGGGTTTAGCCCCTCTCCCTGGTGCCTCCTAGCTGTAACTTCATTTACGAACCAGTTGCTCTAGAAACTGAGGGGTTTAGCCCCTCTCCCTGGTGCCTCCTAGCTGGGCTTTTGCTAAGGATATTTTAAAGGGGGATTGATTTGATATTTCTGCATCTCCGAATAAGCTGTAACTTCATTTACGAACCAGTTGCTCTAGAAACTGAGGGGTTTAGCCCCTCTCCCTGGTGCCTCCTAGCTGGGCTTTTGCTAAGGAATATATCCCGGTTTTTATTTGTTCGCAGGCCGTGGGCTACAGTTTAATTCCCAACAACAAAGATGAAGATGGCCTGGTGGTCTTGGTCTTTAACAGAAAAGAAACAGAAATTCGAAGCCAGCAGCAGCAGCTCGTAGAATCACTACACAAAGTTCTAGGAGGAAACCAGACCCTCACTGTCAACGTGGAAGGCGTTAAAACCTTGCCAGATGACCAGTACGTGAACTTGTTACCCAGCGCTGCACGGTCTGAGGGGTTGGTGCTTCGTCTGCTCCACCTCCCTGCTCCTCAGTTTTAGAGCTGTTCGTCCCAAGTCTGGTTTCATGACTCTCACCCTCGTGTTGCATTTTCTTAAGGCCTTAAGTCCACTCTCTTTCCTCTGAGCTTGCCCAGCTGAGGGCCTCAGGGCAGGAGACAGGCTTCTCCAGACCCTGGTTTATTAAAGCTGTATTTACGGCTTTTCTCTTTCTGCCGTGCCGTGCTAAACCCTGCATGTACTGGTTCTGTGCATCTCCGTTGGCTAGAGGAAGCTCGCAGGCAGCTGGGAGAAGCGGTAACTTGGCTTTCGGGCTCTTCATTCTTGTGTTAGTCTCTGTACTCCACCGACCTTCTGACAGTCCACCTTCTGCCTTGCTCAGGACAGAAGTGATCATCTACGTCGTGGAGCGCTCGCCCAACGGCACCTCGAGGAGAGTTCCCGCCACCACCCTGCATGCCCACTTTGAACAAGCCAACATCAAATCGTCGCTGCAGCAGCTGGGGGTCGGCCGCTCCATGCCCAAGACAGAGCTTTCCCCGGCCCAAGCCAAGCAGCTGCTGCAGAACCCTCCTGCCGGTCTGTGGCCTGGGGCTGCGCGCGGGCACTGTCGCGTCTCTGCAGGGGCTTTTGGGGGGCCCTGGGGAAAACACAAGGTGTTGGCCCGTGGAAGACGCCTTGTAAAACCACACGAGTTTCCGAGGCGCTCTGCTGTGCTGGTGTAGTGGGGTTTGGCTTTAGTTACAGCCGGTTTTCCCGCTGAAGTGCAGTTTCGTTAACCTTAGTTTGTGTAACAGTCACTCAGGCTAGCAAAGTTCGTGAGGTTTGAGTATTTCCTAGTACTTTTCCTGCGGATCAGCTGTAAGATGTGGTATCTGTTCAGATCTAGCCGTGCTAAAATCTCGTCTGTTTGGCTTTTCAAGGTGTTGATCCTATTATATGGGAACAAGCCAAAGTTGATAATCCTGATCCTGACAAGTAAGTCTAATGCTCTGCCCGGGTATTGCAGAAACACTTGGAAAGGGGGGAAAGATATGACGTTGTGTAGCGCTCTGCAGGTAATGGGCAAGCCATTTGTATTCCTGTAGGCTTATTCCTGTGCCGATGGTGGGTTTCAAGGAGCTGTTGAGAAGATTGAAGGTCCAAGACCAGATGACCAAGCAGCATCAGACTCGATTAGATGTAAGCTTTCTCATCTCTCCCGTCACCACTTGGTGCTGTGCTGTTAAACGAGCCTCCCCCCGTGCCTCCGGGGTGGTGAAAACTGGGTCCACGCACATGGGGCTGTGACTCTTCAGCACTTAGTCCTGAATTAGACCTTTTGGCCAAAGCTGTGTTGTTACAGTCTGATTCAGACCGGCTGAATTAAGTTGCGCTGGCACAGACTCGGATTTGGGCACCCAGTTTTCTGATGCCTGCTGAAAGTCCCGGTTGCATGTGGAAAGAAACAGAAGGGTAGAGGTCCAGCAGAAAGCTTTCTGAAGGCACCTGTGGCGAGGACACTGAGTTGCTGGGTTGAGTAGCATTTTGAAACTCCTGCTTCAAATCAGGAGTGATGTGATCTGTTACCAGAAACTCTGCTGACTCCATCTCCTCCGCAGATAATATCAGAAGATATCGGCGAGCTGCAGAAAAACCAGACGACAACCATGGCAAAAATCGCGCAGTACAAAAGGAAGCTGATGGCGCTTTCTCACAGAACGCTGCAGGTGACGTGGACAGCGTGAACACCTCGTTCTGGCACGCGGACCAGTGCCAGGAGGCAGACTGAGACGGGCCGGGGTGACCTGCGCAGCCTGCTGCGTGGCCGGCGTGGAAGATGAAGTTCTGGCTTCATCTAAGTGGTGTTAATTTAAGGAACAGGCAGAGCTGTCAGGGGGAGCTTCAGGTGTGCAGCGAGTCGTGCTGCTTTGGGAATGGTCTCTCAGAAGCCATGGAACTGCCCTGAGGTCTCACCCCAGACCAAATCTGATGAGAGATGTGCTGGAGGGAGGGCAAAAAGACGTGTGGACGGGCTGGTGGGGAAAGAGGTGGGCCAAGTCTTCTCTAGTGAACCCGCGGGGCGTCTTTTG
>NW_010427726.1:19583-22024 GCF_000710305.1 Buceros rhinoceros silvestris | reverse complement strand
GAGCGGTTATGCCATTCAGGCGGACGAAGAGCAGCTTCGTGTACAGTTAGACACGATTCAGTGTGAACTCAACGCCCCTACACAGTTCAAGGTGAGTGGTTAAGAGAAGTTTGCCGACAGCTCGGGTGTTTCCTCAGGGGAGAAACTAAGCTTTCCTTACTACGCGTAAATATTTGCTGTGGGAAGCTCCCAGAAGACAAGTCCAGCAGCGTAGCATAGCTGTTCATGTATGTTTGAATTCTTGGCAGTATTGGAGTTGCCTCCAAAATAAAAAACAAAACTCCATTAGAGGTGGCAGGAGCGGCTGTGCTCCCTGCCCTGGTGACGGGAGGGCTGGGGCGGGCGGCAGCTCGGGCAGCGGTGAGCTGAAGCCTGTTCCTCTTCCCAGGGCAGGCTGAATGAGCTCATGTCCCAGATCAGGATGCAAAACCACTTTGGAGCAGTGCGGGCTGAAGAGCGCTACTACATCGACGCCGACCTCCTGAGGGAAATCAAGCAAGTGAGTGTGGCTGGGGAGGACCCTGCGATACGCTGACCTTCATCGCGTGTCAGCTACACATCTGGGATAGAATGTGTCGTGGGTTTGTCATTGTGTGGTGACCAAGTCCTTTCTCTCGCTCTCGGTGACAGTGCATCAGTGCTGTACAAAACCACGCTCTGCAGTTAGGCTGTTGGGGCAGGAAATGGGGATTTTTCCTTCTTGCAAGGAAATTACCTCAGGCCTTTCAGTGTGCCAAGGCCACCAGCCTTGCGAAGCACTACGTAAAATCTGTGCGGTTGTGCTGCTGTGCTCACGCTGGTTTTTAAACCATCTGCAGCATCTGAAGCAGCAGCAAGAAGGCCTGAGCCACCTCATCAGCATCATAAAGGATGACTTGGAGGACATCAAACTCATAGAACATGGGCTGAACGAGAGCATTCCCATCAGAGGAGGAGTCTTCAGCTGACGCGGTGGACGCTGCTGGGCTTACGCAGAACGTGTTTCTCGAGTTCCTGGTTCACCTTCCAAGGCTAAAACTGTTGAGGTAAAATAAAACACCCATCTTCTAGGAGCAAAGGTCCTTTGGCTGATATCTCTAGAATTAGCAAAGCCTCTTCCAAGCTTTTCAACTTGACCTTTGGAAGGTTTTTGTTTTTTGAAGCTGAATATGCTTTAATAAAAGAAGAAAGCCTGAATCTGTTCAGATACCGGTTTACAACAGAACTCTATGTACTATTGTACATTTTTGTTTCTCCTTTTTCTACAACGGCTTTGTCCTAGAAACGCAGTGCCGAGGGAATTGTTCCACTTGTGACTTGGTCCGTGGAAAGCTCAGCCCGCTTCCCTGGTTTTGTCAAAGCAGCCATCGTTATGTGAACAGCTGATTTAAATCATTACAGATACCTCTGTTGCTGTAACTCTGTCGGTCTCTGCAACACCAGTAGCTTACTGGGGCAAGCTGCAGGAAGTTGGCGTTTCCAGTTTCTGTCCTTCCTTTGGACTGCAAGGATCCAAAGGTGGTTTTTGTCACTTGACGTATGTGAATGACACAAAGCTTTGCTGCCCCTTGGGTAACAACAGAATGTCTAGACGTTGTCTTCTGCCTTTTTTTAATTGCTGGAGGGTAATAAACTGAGTCTGACTTTGTAATAACTGGTGCATGGTGGTGGCTCCTTCTCAGCTGAGCAGTGAAACTGCTGACAGCTCCATGTTAAGGTGCTCCAGGCCTGCGGCCCATTGAACCCGAGGCCGCAGTGCTGCTCGAGTGCCCGTGCTGCGTGTTTGAGACAGATACGCTGGGTTTGTCTTTGTAGACACCTCAAAGCCACCCACCCCTCCCTTCAAGCTGCAACTGTACCGTGATTTGAAATTATCTTGGAGGTGCAGCACAGGCAGTCGAGCAGGAGGCTGCTGCATCTACTGCCCTGGATTGTGAAAAATCTGGCCTCCATTTCTTAGAGCAGCCCCCCTGCTAAAGACAGCTGGCGTGTCTGAGGCAGGTGGATAGATCGCTTTTTCTAAGAGTTGCGCTCCTGCACTTATGGAGTAGCTTCAAACTGGCAGAATGAACTCAGCGCAGCAACGGAACAGCGGAGGAGAAGCTGGTGGTGTCACCAAACCAGCCCAGCTGCTGGCAGCGCTGGCAGTCTGGAGAAGGCATGGACAAACCCGGACAGCAAGCTAGAAAAACCTGTTTATTGAAAGGAAAGCTGTGCTCCCGCAGCGGCTGCCCGGTTCAAGCACAGCCTGCAGAGGTGCCTTTATTCACCGCGCTACGCTCAAACAGACCGGTAACGCTTCCTGGTGTGCACTGGCGAGATAAGCTACGGTGCGTCTTCTCTTTGAGCAGGAGTTCCTACCTACAGCACAGCTCGTCTTTCACAGTGGCCAGGATTGAGGCGCAGCTTACCTATTTAACCGTGACCTTCCCCGACGGACCACAGCTCCTGGCTACGGCGGG
>NW_010427726.1:17777-19484 GCF_000710305.1 Buceros rhinoceros silvestris | reverse complement strand
GGGGTCGCCGCTTGCAGCCAGCAAGCGCTACAGCTACCTGCAGTCCCTTTCCCTGCTCCGCATCTGCAGGCACGCTCTGCGGTGAGGTAGGACACGGTCCCCCGGCCTCGCGGGCAGTCAAGGCATCAGTCGTGGCAGCCTTCAGCAGGTTCTCACTACTGTGCCTGTTTGACGAGGCGGAAGGCTTCAAGGAACTCGTTGAAGTCGATGTTGCCGTCCTTATTGAAATCGATGCTGCGAACCAAGTCGTTGATGCCGTCGTCTGTGAGTTCAATGTTCATGTGGGCACTGAACAGCTTCCAGGTTTGGTGGAATTCATCGAACGAGATGAGACCTGGGGAGGAGGAAGGCGAGGTCACCGCAGGCACGGCTGCCTGTCAGCCCCCACACAGCATGCCAGGAGGGACCCCTGCTCAGCTTTGGCTTCATCCCACCCCTGCTGCCTGCCTACCCTAAAGGAAGGAGAGAAATCGCTCATCACCTACATTTCACGTGCTGCAACTAAACCTCCTAGCACGGAGAACAGTGGCTAAAATACAACTAGTTTAGTACAATGTGGGAGAACAAAAGAAGGCAAAGACTGCTGTATTTTCTGTTTCCCCAAGCGGTTTGATGGAGACGACTGCTTGTCAGCAGGTACCACTCGGGAGGCTTGCTGCATTCTCAGAACAAATAAGTGTTAATTCTCGACAGTCCTTCAAACCGAGTCATGGTTGTGGAAACACGCTAGGACATTTCAGAAGCTCTTGAGGGAGGTCAAGGACCCACGCCTTCAAGCATTCGATAAAAATGCCTTTGTACATACTACAGGGTGCCCCAAAGTAGAACAAGACTAACAGGGCAGGGAGCAGCGCCCCCTGCCCCCCCGCTTACCCGAGTGGTCTCTGTCTATGATCCTGAATATGGTCTCCAGGTTGGATCTGTTCCGATAAATGACTTCCAGCAAGCTCGACTGGATGTGCTGAAAGACAACATGGTCACGCTCCTTCCACCCTTCTGAGCGGTTACGGCAGACCCTCCCGTCAGTAAAGCGTTTGCTGCTCTCGAGGGTTTGCCAGCAAGGCACAAATGGTGTCTGGTGAGGGGCTTGGCATCGTGCTTGGCGGGAAGGGGCGAGTCCTCACCTCTTGGCTCCGCTGCTCCATGGCCAAGTCGTCGAGCCAGGACTTGTACTCCAGCAGGCCGTCGGCCGTGCTGCGCACCAGCTGCGGCCTCAGCATTCGCCAGGGCAGCCCCAGGCGCAAGACCGACTCCACCGCCGTCGCCCAGTTGCTCAGCGTGATCCGTCCTGTGAGGAGAAGGGAGAGCCACGGCTTCAATCCCGCCCTTCCAGGGCATTAACCTGAGAGTCCCCTGGCGCGGATTTACCCGTATCGTCCTTATCGTAGGCCTTGAATGCGCTGATGAGGGCGGAGGTGTGAGCAAAGAGCTTTTCCCGCAAGGCTCGGAAGGCTGACTCCTCCACTCTGCTGATTCTGGAGGATGCAGGAAAGGAAGGAGCGCATTAAGGGCTTGCCACGAAGCGCGAGAGAAGCTGCCGAACGCAGAGCAAGCGGCGCGCCTTGCCTTTGGGTCATGGTGAGAGTGTGGGCGGTCTTGTTCGCTTGGTACTGAACGAAATGGGGAACCAGGTCCGGTCCCAGCTTCACGTAGGCTCCCCTGTTGCTGCCGATCTCATAGTAGTTTGAGGCTGAAAATATGGTCAGC
>NW_010427726.1:8795-17658 GCF_000710305.1 Buceros rhinoceros silvestris | reverse complement strand
CCCCGTGTTGCGGCCGACCTCATAGTAGTTGGAGGCTGAAAATATGGTCATCACCTGAACCCCCCCCCCCCCAAAAAAAGAGACATTTACGGTCGGTACCTCCATCCTGCGTTAGGTACGTGTGTAGCACAACCCCTCCCCTCGGGGGTCAGGCTGGGAAAGCCGCAGGTTTCAGGGGAGAAGGACGAGCGAGGTGGGGGCTGGCCTGAAAGCCTTACAGGTGCCAGTTCCTCGATTTCACTGTTCTCCCCTCACCAACTTCCACTGTCGGCTCAGTGAGCACAGTCAGAAGTGCCCCGCTGAGGTCACCGACGCGACCCTGGGTTTTCTAACAGCAAAACTTGGCTGCTGCAGCAGCACCGTAACAGCCTGGCAGGCTGGAAACCCACAACCCCCTCGTGCCATTCCCCTCACCGACCTTCCGGTTGTGACAGAACTCGTAGCCCTCCTGCTTGCACTCGTGGGAGCGGATGAGGAACTGCAGGTTGTACTTCTCGAGGATCTTCCCTGTCACATCAGGGCCGAAGTAGCAGCCACCGCCTCTCACTGTATTCACTCTGCAGCCTTCCTGAGGCATGGGGTCACTCCACAGAATGTCTAAAATCTGAAAGGAGGGGAGTCGTTTGCTGAACAAAGTGCACCCAGCAGATACCACCCGCCAAGGTTCACTAAGCCCCTGCCGCTCTGTCTCTGAATCCCTCCCTCGACGGCTGCTGTCGCCGTAGCCCGGGGCAACAGATGTTTGCCGCGTCCCCGCTGAACCACCGCAGGACTGTTCCACCGCAAGGTGACAGTGCTGTTGACCCAGAGTGCCTGGAGGAAGAGGGGTGGCCATAAATCAGGCCTAGACAAGCTTTGCCTTCGCTACCTCTAAGATTTCAAAGAGCCTTGTCTGTCCTCCTCCATCCCGAAAGACGGGTCCCAGGGCACAAACACCCAGCAGATCCCGAGGCCGTGAGCCAGCTTAGTATTAAACTCCTTTGCTGTCTAGCCAGGACGTTGTGCAGCCTCTGGAAATGTAAGTAAGTGCTGACTCAATAACCACTATTTGGATTAAAGTTTAATCTCTTTAACCCTGACCTCAATATGTAGCTTTATGCTGAGGAGGTGCAATGCCGGGGTGTCACACGCAACGTGAAGTGAGGAGCAATGCTTTCAGAGCGCCCGGGAGGGGCTTACGGACAGAAATCTCTCCACTGATCCGCGCTCAGGGCCCCCCTCACACTACTCGCCTGCTTCCACTCCTCCTGGCGAGTCCGGCACGGCTCCTCCGCGTCCGTCAAGGAGACCATGCTGGAATAGGTGAGCTCCTCTGGCTCCGACTCGCTGACGTCCACCAGCCGGCGGCACCACTCGATCTGCTCCTGCACCGTCTGCCGCACCCACCTGGAGAACTCCAGCCTGTTGGCCACGCTGGGGGCCGGGGATGGCTGGGGCTGTGGGCATAAGCTGGGGGCTGCCTCGTTCCCTGCTGGGTCAGCCTCTCCTTTGCTCTCCCCGTTTATTTCCGGTATCTCCACGTTTCTATTTGACTCCTTTCTTTTCTTCCCTCTTAACACAGAAATAAACTGAAAGAGATAAGAGAAACGAGAGCTGGTCCCACCTCTCAGAAACCTGAATCCATGGGCAGACTGTTAAGTGACCCAAGCCTCACTTCCTGCTGCTGCCATCAAATGGGGATCAGTAGCGGGAGGTGACTACTGCCACCCTCCCGGAGGTGCCACGCTGCTCAGGCGGAGCACGCGGACTGAATCTGCAAGCTGACTTGTGGAAATAAGCTCCTCCCTACAAACCACCAGCACTGTTGTCTCTTGCCAGATCTAGGAAATAAAACCTACTTTGTTCCTTTGAATTTTCCCAAGCATGTCCAGGTCGGTGGTGTCAGAGATGCCCCCGTGTAGAACGAGGACTTTCTGATCAATCAGGGTGGCCAGGGGCAGCCAGCAGAAGACATTCTGAATCATCTTCAAGATTTTCTTCCCATGCACCTAGGGGGCCAGGTTAGGAAGGAGAAGGTGAAGCATCAAGCCTTCCAAGTCCACGTCTCGCGTGGTAAATGAGACACAAACTTGTGCCTACCTTGTATTTCTGCATTACTTCCTTGGTGAAACCATAGCTAAAGGAACAGGGAAAAGGAGGTTCAGTGGGGTGTAGCAGTGCCACCAGCGACATCGCCATCAACCCTGCACAGACCCCGTACCGTAAGTTGACCATGTGGTCCTCGTGGTTCCCCCGGTTGAGGTGAACCTCCTTTGGATAGATCAAGAGGAAGGTAAAGAGGATGATGAGGATCTCGAGGGACTGTTTGCCTCTGTCTACAAAGTCCCCGTTGAACACGTAGGACTTGGCAGGGGAAGGCAGGCCGTTCTGCAGAAGCGAGGAACAGGCAGTGTCACACAAGAGGCTTCCCCGTGATCTCCATATACCTCCCCCACCAGCTGCACCTTCTTAGGAGAATGTGGCACGTCCCAAATGTGTGTGTCTATCAGACTGCAGAGTCAGCCAGGGGATATGCTGAGTGCTGCTTTGTGAAGCCGCTTAAAACCAGTCAAACTGACCTGGAGAACCAGGAGAACTGACCTGAAGGGCCCAGTTTTGCAAATGCTTCTCAGCATGACCCATGCGATACCGTCCGCCACGCCTGGCCAGCCTCCCCCTCCAGGTACGGTGCCTACCTTATAGAATATGAGGAACAGGTCATCCAGCTGGCCGTGCAAGTCTCCTAAGAGGCACAAAAAGACAGGTCACGGCACGTTGAACTTACAAAGAGACCCCCATAGAACTTCCCATGAAGTATCTGCTCTGTAAGTGGGATATTTGGGGAAGTTCGAGGTCCGGGTTTCCTTACGCAGAGGCAGTGTGCCCAGAGGAAAAGGACACGAGGTAAAGGCTTGAGCTGAAGCCAAGGACAGCAAAAAACCCACACCAGCTTCTGAAGACTGACTGGGAAGCTTCGTTCATTTATCTCTTAGGATGACACAACATGGCACACGAAACCGTTTGGTAGGTGGGGGAAAGCTTTGCATACAAAATCAGCCCCGAGTCTCATTTAACGTGATACTGGGGAGAGAACTTTAGTTTCGACATCTGTGCCAAGTACCTCGTTTTCAGGAATACCTCCAAGTTTAACCGCTAGTCCTAGAGTAGGAAGATAGGGTGAAGATCTTTGTCTCCTTCAAATGTACTTGACAGGACACAGAAACGCGTATCAATTTCAAGAGCCACCATTGTCACCTTTCATCTTCCCGTGGACAGATGTACATCCTTACCTTCCGCATTCGCCGCCTCCTCTCCTTGCACTGACGTTCCACACTCAGTACAGAGGAGGCCACCAAGCTCCTGCCACCCTTCTAGGTCTTTCCCAGCCCTTCCCCGCGAGCATTTTGCACCAGGGTCTGCGCAGTGCTCCCGCCCAGACGTACCGCACACGGTGACCTCCTCGCTGTAGCAGGTGGAGACGTGACTGATGTTTGGCAGCTGCTTGAGGTGCTTCCTGGTCTCGTGCAGAAGGTTTAAGACATAGCGAGCGTGGAGCTGCTACTAGGAGAAAGCGAAGGGATTAAAGCAGGAAATCGGCGGCCGCTGAGCAGCAGCGCAGCTCTGGCTGCGGAGGTGCCAGGGCCCCACCACCATGGCCTGGATGACAGAAGCTCTCCCTGGGACGACGCTCAGTGCTCACGAACAAGGCGAGGAGCAGAGGGCAGCATCCAGCATCCAGGTAAGACGCTGCTCCTCTGGGTCTGTCTTAACCTTTTCCACATTAAAGCAGGCCCCGAGCTGCCTGTGCCCTGCAGAAACACGGTCACTCGAAGCCGGGGTGTAGGCATTTAACGTCAGTCAAGGCTTTGAGAAGTGATGTAGTTTGGAGAAGGGATGCTTTGGCCAAAAGAAAAGCTTTCTGACTTGTCAGACCCGCATTTTCAGAAGGGAAAGACGCTCCTGTGGCAGGGGGAAATAGCTGCATGCCCCTTTGCATGACAGCCTGCCAGCTGGTCGTGCTCCGACCAGCTGGTCGTGCTCCAACCAGCTTAGCTTGTGACGAACCCTGAACCCAGCTTCTCCACCCCACACCCCGCAGTGGAGAGGGGGAGAGGGTGGTTGCTTTGGGGATTCTTACTTGTTTCTGCTTGAAAGCTTCCAGCAAGGCAGTTGCATGGTCAGGAAGGAGTGGGAAAGAGAGACGGGGGCCAGTGTAGGAGTCGGGCACCTCCACGGATTCATAGTCGCAGTATTTTTCCAGCTCTGCCTCTTTGAAGCTTTCTCCGCTTACGAACATGCGGCTGATAAAATCCCCTGGGTGGCAGGACGGTTAGTTAGAGAAGGAGACAGGAAAAAGTCAAGTTTGCTCAGTACACCATTCCAGTAATTCGCTAAAGGAGAGCACATTTGTCACAAAATTTGTATGAATACGCATTATTAACAGTATGACACCTCGGTGCCCAGCCCAAGGAATGGGACATGAATGTCCTGGGTTAAACAGACACTCAAAAAAAAAAAAATATTCCTCAACAGAGCTTGGCTGTAAAATATGTGTGGTCGCTCTTTAGACTCTTGGCCCCCTTCGCCACCCCAGGCAACAGATCCACACAGGGTGCAGCCTTCTGAGCTGCTGCTGCGGCCACGTCTGCCAACTTACTCTCTTTACTGCTGCTTGGCGTGAAGTGGTCCATGAGGTAGCTGAAGAAGTTGTGAAGCTGCAAGAGAGAGAGAGCCCGTCATCATTGCCCTGGAATGAAACCCGGCAGAGCAGCAGCTTCACACGGTCTGGGCCAGCAGCCAGAATCGAGCGAGGCCGTGGCACAGAAACCACCCTCCTGGGTGTTTTCTGGCGTGCTCTTTTCCCTGGCACCTTACCTTGATCTGGTCCTGCTCGCAGGCGTACTCGATGGACTGGAAGATTCTCCACGTGCAACGTCGGCGCATTTCCAGCCGAGCAACGTAGCGCCGGTACCACTGCTGGATCAGGACCGCTGCCTTGAAAGCTGGGGGGCAAAACCAGGACCGGCTGCAGCGGAGGCACCCTGCTGCCGCTCCTTTCCCCGCCCGCCAGGTCGAAGAGGGGCCTTTCTTTTTCTGATGACTGAATGTTCAGGGTAACAAAACACCCGCTGCGTTACACAAGGTTGTTCTGGCCCTGCCTGAGCAGAGACCATTGGTGAACTGTCACTGCTGGCTCCTCAGCACCAGCCTTCACAACAACTCGTTAGTGCCTGAAGATCCAAACGTGTTCTGTGTTAGAAAACTACTTCCTCTCTTTCTGTCTTCCCTGTTTGTGCTCAAATCCGCCTTACAGTCTAGGTACTGGGGTTTCAGGATTTGGCTGATGACCACACGAGGAGCTGGGGGAAAACAAGGCACCGAGTCCTCTTCCAGAGCCTTAAAAACAGGGGGTTTGTCCTCCTTCCTTTAAGCCAAATAAGTGCCTCAGCTCTTGCAGTTGTGGACAACTTCACGAGGGATCTATTCTAGCATAAATGCTAACACACCGTTGCCTTGGAACAAAATAAAGACAAAATTCGCACCCACGGCAAAAGGAGGGGACAGCTCTTTGAGGCCTTTCCTCAGCCCCAGTGTTTTCAGAGACAGCGCATTAATACAATTAGCTGGCACTAATTATATGACATGAGCCCCCTTCCCTGTACTGCATCAGGAAACCTTGCCCTTCACCCAAAGAACACAGACATCCCGATGGCTCAGGTACTGAAAATAACAACCCTTCCTCTTGCTCCCGGTACAGCACCAGGAGCTGCAGCGCACGGGAAGGGAAGAGCTGCGGCGGCTGCGGAGCTGGGCAGCGGAGTCACCGTGAAGGCACAGGCAAGAGGGTAAGACATGCCTCGCCTCAATTTCAGACTAACTTAGCTCTGCGTTGCCTGAGCCTTACACCTTGTTGAGAAAACCCGACTGCTCTGCTGGGCTTTGGAATAGTAAAAACGATTGACTCTTCCTCCTGCAGTTTGGTGGTCCCGACATGACCTCTTCAATCCTCCCTCACAACAGACCCACCAGCGGCTGCCTGACTCCCTGCGCAGTGCTGGGGCTGACAGGTAGCCAGAATCGCTGTCACCACCCCCTCTGAACCACGCGGCTTCTAACCATCTTGCCTTCCCCCAGCCGTGGATGGACGGCCAGTTACTGCAATAAGAGTCAGACGTATTTCCGCTGGATCCCGAGCAGAAATTCAGGTATGACTCCCCAGATGCCATGAAAACCAGATCCTTTGAAACATTAGGAGTAAAATCTAGGAAAGACTCGTTACGAGCGCGCGGTGAGCATATGTAGCACCAGTCACAGCAGTCTAAGCTCCAGGTGGGCGAGGCATTGGGGTTTTGTACTACTTTTGCGGAGACTGACTCTGCAACTGGACAAGCCAGGTTCTAAGTTACCAGCTTACCTGGGTGAGTTGCATCTGGCAGTGTTTGGACTAGTTTAGAAAAAAAATAATAAAAGAGGAAGAGAAAGAGATTTATCCACATTTTAGGAGGCTCCAAGCAGTAAAGTGAATCGTACATCACCATATAAGCTACTGACGGTGTGCCCGAGTGGCAGCACAGAACTAGAATACGGCAGCAGCATTGTTCACCCGTCAGCTCACAGGAGGGGCTCTGTTCCCTCTCTGGGCCCCCCATCCCCTTCCTCACGCCAGTGCAGGGCCGGTTTAACCAGCTCCGCTGGCTGCGCTGTCCCCCAGAACAGCCCCTGGGCCCTGCACGAGGGGACGGGAACCGCCAGGCAGGCGGCACTGGGGTGGGAGGTGCTGCGCAGCTCCATCTGCAGAGCAGCAGCTCTGAGAGGAGGCTTTGGAGAAGCAGGTGCAAGAAATTCAGAGAGGTTTTACTGCCACGGGACTGGTGGTCTGAGGCAGAGCTTTGAACAAGGTTTGCGTTACGCTTTGTCCGTTGTAGACAAGTCGTTACCGTCACATAGCCCTGCTCTTGTTGGGGAAGGCCGCGGCTCTCCGGTGCCACAGGCACAGGGAAGTCTAACTACTTCAGTAAAAGGTGGTGCTTTCCAGCAACCAAAAAGTACAGACAAAAAACACCGAGTCGTAGCAGCATCCCCACTTCTGAGTGCAATCACTGGGGCTTTTTCAAACCAAGCAGGTTGCACCACGCTGCTGGTTGTTGTGCCAGCACTGATGACTGACTGATTCCAACAACAAAGTGATCTGATGACTTTTATACACTTCCTTATGGGCAGAATCCCTTTGTTCCACAGCAGACCTGAGCACACAGCCAGAAAATCGGTGCTATCCCAGAGAGGGTTTGATAGCGATAAACCGTTCCACCTCGGAGAGCCATAAACCACTCTCGATGACCAGCAGGGCTTAGAGCACTGCGCTGGTGCCATTAGGAAAGAGCCCGCTCGATGCTTTTCACCTTTGCTTAGCCACACCGTCTTACCTTCTTCAGAACCAGGTTTATTTTGCCTTTGCCAATGCTTCTGCTGTATCAGTCCTGCGCCACTAACACGCTCCTTGAAAGCAGAGTCCGGTGGAGGCAGCAGGGTGATACCCGATGGACCCATCGGCTGTTAGTCCTAGCAGCGTTGCTTCTTGCTGCTCTGTCTCTGCTCAGGTTTTGATCTAATCCTGGCCTAACTAGCTGTTCCTGTACTATCCAGAAAACCGGGAGTCTCGGTAAAGGACCACGACCCCTGCAGCCTCCCGGCGGGGCGCGCAGAAGCAGCCAGGAAAAGATGCCTTTTCCCAGAACCACTCACCGTTCTCGGACTTCGGCAGGGAATACTTGTAGTTGGCGTTCACTGAACTCCCAGATCCCATGTTGGCCACCCAGTGCTCCTAGAACAGTGCAGACTGGCCCGGGATCACCAAAACCGTGGGGGAGGTGCAGGAGGGTCCATTCGGTCAGAATCAAACCAGCTGCGGCACGTCCCACAGCGCTGCAAATCTGGAATATGTTAATGTGCTTATTAAGATCAGCGAGCAGCCTGGCTCGTGCCCAAGTACATCTTCCACTACCACGTTTTTCCAGCTGAAGCTCCTGGATGAAAGGGCTAAACTACCATATAAGAAAAAAAAAAAAGTTCTTCAGTACGGATCAGGAACCGTAAAAGTCATAAAGGAGCTTTGTTATCACTCGGTACATGCAGAGAAACCTTCCTGCGCCGAGCCTTGCATGAAGGCTCCCCTCCTTAGCAGGGATGAGCACGCAGATGGTGTTTACGTCTATTTGCAGTCCCGCAGCTAGAGGGGAGCTAAGTCCAAAATAACAATTAGCTATCGTAAGAAGTAATCAGCTTTGTGGAACACTACTTTCCTTCACCTTGCGGACCTGCTTGGGTGTGGGAGCATGTTAGACCCTCCGTTGCTCGGGTCCTGGCCCGCGTAGGACAGGACAGCCAGGCTTTGTCACCTCGCTGCTGCGGAAAGCTCTGGGCAGAGCAAACAAACAGATGCTGCTCCAAGACGAGGTCAAATTCTGAATTCTCTCCCTTTGAGGATGACCAGATCGTCGGTCAGTCAGACGTGTTTTCTCTGGAAAAGAAAAACCATCGATTGTGTGCTGCTGCCAGAACAGTCCCAGGCTGTGTCGCGTAAGAACCACACAGATTTTTATTCTACCCCAGAACTGGGGGACCAGAAAGCCGAGAAATGGAGGGAGGGAAATAAACACGCGGAAGAACATTAAGCCTGGTGCTAGCAGGAGACCACAGCTCGAAGGATTTGAAAGCGTCAGGACAGCGCGACGGCGGCAGAGGGAGAAGTCCTGCTCCTCTTCTCTTGTCCCCCAATCCCTCTTGCTTCCTTCAGTCTCTTCCCACCTGACCCCCCGTCTTTCCTCTCAGAACAGCCACCGCTGTGGGTCTGCACGAAGGCTGCCTGCAGGCACGCGTCCGAGTG
>NW_010427726.1:0-8600 GCF_000710305.1 Buceros rhinoceros silvestris | reverse complement strand
ACGGGTGTAACCCGGCAGGGCAGCCGGCAGCGGTGCCACGCAGGTGCCTTTCTCGGGAAATGGCACCAGAAGAGACACTCCAGCTACTAACGGGAGCTCAGTCCACAGGACCAGGCTCAAGCCAGTCCCAAGAAAACCCCCTGAACCACGGCTTGTGTAGACAACTGGTCCTGCACACCGGAGGTCACCAAAGCCTGCGTGCCCAGCTGGAGGTTCAGTGCTGCTGCTCCGAAGGAAAAGGGTGCTTCAGCTTTTTGGATGAGGCGAGTGCCTTAAAAATGAAATCATGAGAAGAAAATTTCGCTTCCAGATCACTATTAAAGAACAGAAAAGAGGAGGAACAGGGGCCCATAAAGACATGGAAGACTCGGTGAAGTGGAACAGTGGCATCACCTCAGTTACAGGCTGAGACAGAAGGATGCAGCTGGGAAGGAGCTGGCTGCAGACTGCTCCCTCTCGTCTCGCCCCTGGCCAGCACCCCCTTCCTGCAGAGCTGCGTGCGTTTCCCCGGCGCAGCCAAAGGCCGCTGAAGCAGGCTCTCCCCGTGCCTCCTCAGGAGCCGCAGGACGTTCCCACAGAAGCCTCCCCGGCACGCACCGCTACCAAGAAGATCTGCTAGTGACCGTGAGTGTTTTGAGGTGAAAAAGGTGAGAAAACCCAATGTCTGCACTTACTGGGGGCAGGGCTAAACCACCACCGAAAAAAGCAGGGACTCGAGTACAACGCCTGAACCATGAGCTGCTGACTTGTTTACTACTACCCTACAACACCCCGTAAAACTCATTAAAGGAAAACTCGCACTAACCCACTTGTGTCAACCAGGAGAGCAACCAAAGCCTCGGTAAATTTCCCGGCTCACCGTGGCCTTGTTGTGACACCCTCAAAACCAAAATGAGCGACAGCACTTCCAACCAAACCCTGCACACGGAGCCACAGCACCGAGCTCGTCCCCAGCACAGATCTGCACAGAATCTGCTGCTCCACCCGCGTGAGCCACAGCTTCCTGCCACCGCTCGAAGGTATCGCGAAGCCAGCGCCGAAACACCCGGGTCCTGGGAAAGGCGACACGACTGAACCCCCCGACGCGACAGTTTTATAGCTGTTTGAGTAACCGAGCAATGAGGTGGATGTGGAAGGCAACAAGAAGATACAACAGACTTACTAGGAAAAAACCTGAAAGTTCTGCTAAAAGAAAAAAAACTAACATCCACAGTTTGTTTAGGAACTGGGGGTGAACTGCAAAAAATGAATCAAATACTTGTTCCACGAACAGCAATGCCAGCTAGCACCAGGGAATGAGCTGATCCTGACTTTCCCTCCGAGAGAAAATCCCTCCGTACCTCCCATGCGTACGTCAGACCCGGCCGGTCCCGCAGCTGGGAGCTGGACGGTGCATCCTGCTTCATTCCACACGTGCACCGGCCCCTGCACCCGCGCAGTTACTGCAGCGTCAAAAAGCAGAGCTGCCGACAGCATCCCCCCCGCTGCAGTTCTGTAGAGCTCGAGGTGTGAGAAGGGTATTTCGCCTCAGACTGTGGCTGCAAAGTGGCTAGTTCTGAGCGCAAAACGTCGCCGCAGAGACACGGAGAGGCGACTTACCTTGCCACCAGTTTCTGAGGGATTTATTAAGATCACCAGGACAGAGGTTCCCCACTTCTTAAATTCTTTCTACTCGGTAGCCAAAGCCATGGATAATCTCCGAAGTGATTTGCTCAATGTCAGGTTCAGAAACTCCTCCTCGGAATCTAAACAACGGAGCCGTCCCCCGGGGCCCGCGGCAGAGCGTGCCGTGTCTTCCGGCACCTGCGGCACCGAGTGCGGCCCCTTCGCGTGGCTGACTGCGCCCTTGTTTTGGGCAGCCTGGAGAATCCTCTCCATGTGATGCTTAAGAAAGGCCACCGAGCTGCGGTGGATTAGGATTACCCGAGGGATTACGAATGAGAACTGCAGTACGGGGGCCGCTGCCGTCCTGCGGGGCAGCTCTTACACTTCTGAGTTGCCTCTTGCTAAGCACGAACTCCTGGTGGTGGAAGGATGAGGCGTTTCACCCCTTCCCAAGGTTGGGCGGATAATTTTTGAGGTGCGCAGCTGTGGAATTCATACTGCAGGAACCAAAGGACAGAGGAAGCGAGGGTGATGTATTCAACCGAATTGTAGTTAATCGCTTCACAATTCTAAGTCATGAATCTGATGGGGCTTGAGGAAACAGAAAAACCATTTTACTTCCCCGTCCCTGAGAAGTGGACGCAGAAAGCAGATGAAGTCACCCACAGGACGGCCAGCGAAGAGTTCAAGTAACCACAGATGACCCTTCTTTTTTAAACCAAACGTCCCCCAAAACACCCAAGCCCTGCAAGGACAGCCAGCTCCCTGCACCGCTGAGCTGGGTTTGTTGGCAGCACTAACCCCCCTGGCCCTCGGCATTGCCATCAACGTGCAGCCCTTCAGCAAAAGCAGCTCAGCCTAGTCCCCAGGTTAAATCCCCGAGATGGTGAGACATGTCATTTAGCACTCTCGGTGCTGACAGTTTTAGCTTGTCATTAAACCAAGACCAGAAAATTACGTGTCTTTGGACAGCAAGACAAAGCACCGCAGCTGGCGTCCAGGCTTTGTTCTGGGGGCCAGCAGGGTGGGGGAACGTTTATAAATGGATGGAAAGCAAGGCTTTAAGAGAATAGTTTGACAGAAAAAAGCATGATACAATAGTTAGACTTCTTCTAATCTCGTTTTCTTTGTTGTTTACATCTCTCCAGAACCACCCAAGCCCTGGGGCTGGGCCAGAGGCAGCTCTGAACAGCTGAGGAGCTGCAAACACAGGAGGAGCAGACAACTGTCTCCTGGATATCCACCCAGTATTTACCTACTGCGGCTCTGTTGGTGGAAAGAAAAACATTCTCTTCGCTGTCCCTAGCACTGAGAACCCGGGCAGATAATCGGCCTAAGGCGGCTGAGGTCAGTCACACCTGTAAGGAGCCTTTTGTCCCTCCTGGTGGGTGGCAGTTACATAAAGAAAACCGGCCAGCACCAGGCAGCAGCAGCTGCGCTGTCGCTAAGAGCAACGCTGTGCCGAAACCCCACAGCTCCGGGGACCACCCCTCTGCTCACCTTCCCCCAGGAACGGGGGGTTTTGTCCTCCTGGCACTCTTGGGCAAACTGGGTCAAGGCAAAGCTCGCAGCGCCTTTGTCCAGGCAGAGGTAGAGGATGGGGGGAAGTAGGTCAGCCAGGCTCAGCGCAAGGAGATCAAGGGGCCGCAGCTCCCGCAGGCTCGTGCTGGCACGGTTTGTGTAACCACTGCGCCCGTGCTGCAGGTGACACTGCCCCTCCCTGACTAACACGCTGGGCACAGCTCCTACCCCCTAAAATCCTCCCTGGGGTTAGCAGCAGCTCTGGCCAGGGAAGAGGAGCTGTATGTGACTGTGGGCTCTGGTCTCGACTCCTTAAATCCTCCTGTATTCCTGGGGTGCCCCTGAGAAGGGGGTCCTCTTCCCTCGAGCCAGTGATTTTTATTTCTATTTGGACATGCAGGCCACGCAAAAGTAGGTGGATTTTATTAGTCAGCAGGTAAGTACACTCGAGTTGCACAACTCCTTCCACAAAGTAAAAGCAATTTTCAGCCATCCACGTCTAGAGCAGCAGCGTGTGACTACAATCCAAGTCAAACTCCCATCACAATTAATTATCAGTATCATCTGCAGCACTCCAAAGAATTAACGAGTGCTGACTTGTACATGTAATTAATAAGCAAAATAACTGTACTGCGCATCAGAGCGATTTCTCAAAGCATCTGCCAGCCGAGGAGAGCTTCAGCTCGTCCTTCCTTTTGTCTGTGGAAATGAAAAGATAAGTAGGTGAGCAAGAGAGCGCCGATTTGCCAACATTCACAGAGGGGACCCCTAGCTCCAGGTCATGACACCCCCACCCCTCCTCTCGGGTCAAGCACTGCCAGGATGCTCCCTCCGGGTCTTCCAGGCAGAGTCAGTACTTCGTCTCTGAATGGGATGGGGGCAGTTACCCAAGGTCGCCAAGCAAACCAGGAGGAGAAGCAGGAATCCAGACCAGGATAGGCGAGCCCCGCTGCCGTGCTGTGTCCCTCAAGGGCCCCATGGCTGAATTGGGAAGTACCTTGCACCTCTTCACGCGGCAGTTCGGATCCACGTGTGGTACTTCTCGGGGGAGGCAGCGCTCATGACTGTGGTATACACTGTGTTACTGGGGGGGAGAGGAAGAGGAGAGAGCGAGTGACTCTCCAAAGGCAGCAACATTCATTTACGAAACTAGCAGAATGAGTTTTAGAGGAAACAAACGTTCACTTAGGTACAGGAAGGGTAGAAAAAGTGGGAAGAGACTGATAAAAAAATGTAGGCTGCTGGCACAAATTTATTATTTTCCCCCTCCAAGTTTCCTCCCATTTGTCAGACAGTGGAGAGGAAGCCCAGGCACGCGCTTTGCAGCGGCCTCTGCCTAGCTCTGACGTGAAGGACTGAGCCGGAGAACACGCTGAGCTCCTCTTACAAAGTACCACAAGACAGGATAACCGGCAGAGGCGCAGTGTGCCAAACCAAGCAGAGCATTAGCGATGTCCTGAAAGCCAGTCAATGGTACCTAAAACTTGTGCCCCGTTTCCTCTGCAAGCAGAGTGCCCCAGATCTCAGCTGGGCAAGCACAGGGTTGCCACGCAGACACACAGGAACATCCCACCAGGATGTGGCAGGTGGCCTCAAACACGTCTCTCAACCTCGTACTTACTTGTTTAAGACTGGCTTCACCGACAACACCTGCACAGAAAATTTGAAGAGTTGTTATTTGGGGAAATGAAGAGGGAATTAAAAGGCTGTTTGGAAACAGCAGGAGCATGAACTTACCTAAAGGAATAATGCAAAGGCAAGGATTTC
Source organism: Buceros rhinoceros silvestris (assembly GCF_000710305.1). Taxonomy (NCBI): domain Eukaryota; kingdom Metazoa; phylum Chordata; class Aves; order Bucerotiformes; family Bucerotidae; genus Buceros; species Buceros rhinoceros. Next base: position 3,707 of record NW_010427726.1, on the reverse strand, counting down.
TTTTGTGGTTTTTCAACACCAGACCACTTTACAGCAATACTTTTTAAAAGCCCTGGGAATACACTGAAGCTCTCAAAACTAAACATCACTCACGCCTAACGCTTCACCTGCCTGCTGTGGTACTTGAACTCAGGGTCTGCACCAAGGGGGTGGCGATGGGATTCGCTGGCAGATCTACCGCCAGACGCCTGTGCCAGGCCGCTCAGGCCCCGCGAACGCCCGCCCAGCCTTAGCAGCCTCTGCCTCTCCGGAGCTGGCTGCACGCCACACCTTCTCACCACGCCCTCTCCTTGCCCAGCTCTGAAATCCGAGGAATGCCACTGCCCTTCCACCTCGAACAGGAAATGGCAGGTCACAGTCATAACGCAGACTTTGAAACGGTACCTTGAAGAGCGTGTCCAGGTTGATGTTGTGCTGGCCAGTAGCATTGAGAGCTTTGATGGCTGGAGTTCTGCAGGAAAGCAACGCCGCAGCAGCATTAAGCACCCCTGACCCTTCTGCAGGCTACAGCGCAGCGCCGCGAAAACGTCACTGAAACGCTTCCCCCGCCTGAGAGAACCGGGGCTGTGGAACTGAACCCGGCCTCAGGCTGCTGAAGCTGATGGCTGCGCCTCTGGGTACAGACCAACGGGGAACCTGCCCACAGCGTTCTGGGCACCGCGCAGCCTGCAGGCTGTGCGACGGCTGCGAGCACCTGCCGAGTGCCAGCGAACAGTTCCTCACTGTGACTGTAAATCCTCCAGCTTGTACTGAACTTTGCTCTGGACAGAGTTTTGGTACATGCCTTATCCTCACCATTCCTCCTCTTCTATGCCACTCAGTGTCACCCAGACTTCTGTCTGGCATTTATTGCTCCTGGCCTAACCTGCTCCCGTTTGAGCAGCGTTTCAGCCACTAGACAGGCTGCCTGCTCTGAGCTATCAGCTGCCTGCAGAGGGGAGCACCCGAGCGCCTCGGCTTGTCAAAATCCACGAGTTCCCTCAGCACCGAGCTCCAAACTCAACTTACCTTCGGTCGTCAAACGGAGGAGGAGTCGTCCAGTGGTCATAGTTTGTCTCCACACGAAACCACCTGCCACACAGCACCAAAAGGTCAATCAGGAGGTGATTAACCAAGGCCAAGAAACCGTGTCTCCGTATTGCTGGAAGGAAAAAACCTCCCTCCACAGCCTCGTTGCTCCGTCTCTTGCAAGCCCGAGGGACTCGGTGTCGATACACACGGCTTTTTTTGTTCTACTTACGCTCCACCTAAAGGATCGAGCGGCCAGAGATCCGCTGGCCCTCTCCTGTTCCTGGTGATGACCATGCCTTCTTTGGGCGAGGCGCCTCCTACAATATAGTACACTTCAGCAATGATGGGGACGCCCGCCAGCCTGAGAACAGCTGACTGAAAGTCCTCTGCTCTGCTCAGCGTCTAATGCACAGAGGGGAGCACAGGGAAACACAGGTCACGGTCACGCACGGGAACGAGCGCTGGGGCGTCTGCCAGAGCGGAGAAGATCCAGCTTTTTTCTAATGGACAAGTGCCTGCTTGAAAACGCTGCTCTGACAGTTAGCCGAAGTGACCAGCATCTGCCACTCCGGAGACAGAGGCACGTCCACGCTCCGCAAATTCAACCCTCAACATCTTTCAGTGAGAACCACGTGTGTAAGTACAAATCACATCACCGCGAAGCACGACCAAGTAACTTGGTGCACTTACGTCTCGGACAAGCCAGCTGACGGGGTAATTCCGGTTCAGAAAAGCAGCTATTGCATTTTCCCACCAGCTACCACCCGCTGGGGACAAAAAACCAAAAAGAAATCACTATGCGCACTGGTGACACAGGCCCTGTGAAAGCCATCCTCCAGCCGCCCCTGCCCACGCCCCGCTGTAGCTCTGCAGTCCAACGTGTTCCGAACAGCTAACTGACACCAGCACAAGCGTCTGCCTGGAAAAGAGGAGGAGAGCGGAGAGAAAACGCTTCCGCTCCCTGCGAACCAGAGACCTCGGCTCCTGCCTGTCAACTTCATCACCTTTTCCCCCAGCAGAATACAAGAGAAGGGCCAGAGCGGGCAACAGCCAACAGCGACCAGGACATCAAGTGGGGAAGACAGACTGTACCTCGTTCATCGCCGGAGATGGTGAACTTGTGTGGACTTTGTCCGGTCCACAAGCCTACGTAGCCCAAGAAGGTGGTGCCTTGATAGGCGATCTGAAAGCGGCCAGCAGGCGGGATGTCAGCACTCTGCCCCGGAACGCTGCGGGAATCACCCGCAGCAGCCCCAGCCGCTGTTCCGGTGGGGCCGCGGCAGCCACCCGTCATACCTGCCCGCCTCTGGTGAACCGCACGTCAATCGTGATCTTGCTCAGGATATCCACAAAGCCGTAATCCAGGTTCCGCCCGTGGTAGATGTTCCCTTTGTCGTCCTGAGCGATGATGCTCGTACAGAACCTTCAGCCAAAAAAGGACAAGGAACGATTCAAGACAACCTGCTTTCAATAACGCTTCAACACTGCGGCTGAGCCAGCCTGACACTGCAGAAGAGAAACTCCGTTACTTCCGCAAAGGGTCTGCAAACAGGAGCTGCCATCACGACCCTGAGAGAACAGTCGTGTAACTTTCTGGTCAGATTTCTCAGAGGCTCCAATTTCATACTGGGAAGCACCCCTGGGTTTTCATTTTACCCCCTTTTTCAAATCCAGATGTGAAGCAGACATCTACAGCTGTCCACAGAGCACCAGGCTGAAAGCCGCCGGCTCTCTTCTTGACAAGAGGTGATTTAATTTCAGCCTGTTCCCCGTTTATAGGCACAGGGAGGTTAAAAGTTCTAACCAAGTCCTTCCAAACAGAGGACACTGGTTGTTGAAGCGTCAGCCGCTTCGCTAACCCCTCCGCTAGGACAGGAAGTGTGCTGAGACATTTCTGATAACAGTTTTAGTTTCATTGAAACTTTTCTGAGGAAGTCTATTGAATTAGCAGCGAATTTCTTCATTTTTCTCAAGGATGAGTTCATCATCCTCGTGATGCACAGCACTGTCTTTCCAGACTGTGAAGGTTAGAGATTTTTGCAGACAGTTTGTTCCCTGGTGATTTTTTTTAATGTTTCTGAATTTTTGTCTTCATTTCAGGGTACAAACTGCATGAGGAGAACGAAACCTTCCAGCTGAACGTATAAAACATCCCAAATCACCTGCCATGAGTCCTCGCCTGCCTTTGTGCATTCTCCCACTCAACCGCAGTCAGTCTCGACGTGGGTTTCTGTAAGTACCGGACACTCACGCGCTATATTCGTAGGCGAAGTTGAGCAGGATTCCGTCTCCCAGACTCACTCCCAGAGCTCTGCACAGTCCCAGAATTTCCCCGGCGAAGGGCTGCGGCATGAACAACTCCAGTTCTGCCGCGATCGGCTGGATGACTTCATGGACCCACTTGGGAACACTTTCACTGCAAAACACGCTCCGGGCATTAGCCGAGAGAGACAGAGAGGTGCGCAGGGCAGCGGGGTGGCGCGCAGGGCAGCCCGTCCCGGCTGGTGAGGGGGGACCAGCCCCATCCCTCACTGCATCTCACCGGCTTCTGCACATCCCCAGAGGAGCTTGAACCACCCCCGGACAACCCGAGGAAAACATTGAGCACATGCTCCCTCCTCCGGGATGCCCGCATTCCTCCCCGGGATGCCCGCATTCCTCCCCGGGACGTCCCCAGCCCCTCTGGCAGGTTCCCA
>NW_010427725.1:14371-18504 GCF_000710305.1 Buceros rhinoceros silvestris | reverse complement strand
TAGGGAAGTGAGAGAATAAATTGTTCATTCATATATATATATATATATAAAAGTTAACTGTGTTAAGCTTTAACTAAACTAAATAAAGACTTTCTAAGCTGGAAGTGACACCCTCTGGGACAGCGCTGGCAAGTCCCATGTGGCAGACCAGGGCAGTGCTCTGGGAGCCTCCCTAGGAACCTGCCTTTCTACTCCTCGAGCTGAGAAATGCAAAACGCTTGTTCCCCTTTTCCCCCCAGAGAGGGGAAAAAGGGGTGAAATGTTTTACATCTCCATGGAGGAAGAGGCGAGGGCCCTTTCTCACCTGCACAGGAGGTTGCGGGGTGGTTACCCGCAAGGGACGATGCTGTGGGGTGGCAGCTCGTGTCTCGAGATGAAGCAGGGGAGGTCTGGGGCTGCTGTGTGGGAGCTCCCCGTGGCCGCCAGCCTGGCTGCCTGTGGCTGACGGGTGGGGCAAGGCTGGGGTGAGGGTCTGTAGGTGCTGTGAGCTCCGGGGGTCAGGGAAAGCACCCAGTGAGCCCCCTGCAATCCCATCAAGGTAACTCTGAATTAGCTGTGCTTTGGGAAAGCTGGCTTTGCCCTTTTAAGCCGCTGCCTTCCACGTCCTGCTTGTGCCTCCTGTTCCTCTCGGGCAAATGCGACGCTCCCCTACCTCGCTGAGCTGAAAGCTGAGGAAATGTAGTGCTGATGCTGGCTCTGTCTGCTGCTTTTGGTGCACCGTGATCTGGTGGGTTCCTCACCTTGTATTTTTTTGCTTTTCTGGAAGACTTTACAGCAGCCGGGACCCCTTGGGAACTCCTAATACTCAGTTTTTCAGGTGGTGTGAAAGTCCAGTGAAAGGCTGGAGTGGTGTTTGAACTCTGAGGTAGTTCTGGGGGCAGCGGAAGCAGAACTGTCCCCATTTCGGATTTTTCCTGGTGCTCGCCAGTGTCGCAGCTTCCTCTAGTGGCCACGTTCGAGATGGTTTTGGAGGAGAAACCAGCGTAGGCTGGAAAGATGAGGATATCAGAGCTGGCATTTTCTCATCCCTTCCGTTCTTTGGGCGGTGGGCAGGAGGGATCCCTTCTGATAGCTCTGGAGTCTCGTCTCTCTTCTCTTTCAGCTGAAAATTTTGTTTCTGCAGCATGTTGTAGCTTTATGGCACCTTGTAAAGATGGATCTTACAGATTCAGCTTTGAGCCTTACGGGCAACTTTGCCGGACTTTCCCGACGAGTGGGATAACTCACCCCGGGGCTGGATCCACAGATCGGGGTTTGAGGGAAGCAGGATTCACCCTGGGCTCTGGGCATCCAGTTGATGCTACACGAGTGATCAGGAGGAAATGAATGAGCACATTCACCTCCGAAACCTGCCCTGAAGCCATGAGATCTCTTCCTTTCCCCAGCTGAGACCTGGCAGTGTGAGCATGGCCGCTGGTTTATGTACTTCGCCGCGGAGCTGCTTTGTGGCCCCACTGGGGACCGTGGTGGGTCTTCACTGGACTCCTTCCTTGGCTTGTGAGACCAAAGCTCAAGGGGTGACTTGGTGAGCAGCCACATGCTGTGCAGAGAGAATTCAACTGTCTTAACCTTTTAAAGTGACTCTCATTTGAGTTCTGAGATAATCAATCAGGCTTCTTTCCCTGATACTTCTTCGTGGTGAATGTATAAACAGATCCTTTACCTTTCCCTTTCCCAAGAACCCCTTGGTAGGAAAACACCTTCTCCCAGTGCTCAGTTGTCTTTTATCGTGGGAGGGGTGGTTTTGATTTGTTTTCCCTTTCAAGCCATGTTCTGTGCCTGCAGGGAAGGAGGCTGGAATATCTGCTGCTGCCTTACAGGGAGAGGCTGGATTGGGAGGGTGGAAGGGTCAGTATTTCTGCACAGGGACTCGAATGTGTTCGTTAGACTGAAGCATTGTTATTTTTATAACCTAAGCCATGCTGTGCCCTGGGAGGGAAACCAAACCAGGGCTTGGTGTTCCAGCTCTCTGCTCTCCCAGCCGTTTTCTGCCCAGATCTGTCCTCTGTCACTCGGTGGGATGCTGCGCAGCGCTCTCGGGTGGTGTTGTGATTGTGAAGTATCGTTAATGAACGTTGCCTGAATCCCCTCCCCGGAGGGCTGCCTCAGCCCTTCTGGGAAGTTCGTCTTTTCCCCCAAACTTGGCTCGTCCTGAAGTGCCGCGCGCAGGCAGCAGAACAGGTTTGGGCTCCTGTTAGCCAACGGGACCAAAGGTGAGTGTGTTACTGAAAGTCCTGAGTGCTTTGAAGCTGGCAGTTACAGGCCAGGGTAGGGAGAAGGCTGATTGTACCGAAGGGATCTGATCTGTGTTTCTCCATAAGTGAATGTGATTTTCCAGCTGAAAGGCCCCGATGCATCGGTGTTCTTCCCAGCTCCCCTCCCGTGCGATTCTCCTTGTCGATACTTGTGCTGGTATCTTCGATACTGAACATTTCTGAGATGGCAGAAGAACAAAGGTGCTTTGGGGCTCTGGCTGCTGGGGACCCAGCTGCTCTGACCAGAGGGGTTGGTCTTGCCATGTAATTGCTTCTTCTGGTTATTTCTGTGGAATCTCTTCAGTCCCCCTTCCTGTCTCAGCCGGGTGTAGCCTTAGAGGTGAAGAGCAGCAGCAGTGCTGTGTGACCCCAGGAGTGCTCCTGTCTGACATTAACGTGCACTACGAACGTACTCAGAATAAATGGAATATGGTGACTAGCTGGTGGTCCTGTCTTCTGTACGTGGGGCCCAGAGACAACTGTCACATTTCAAAGTGAGCTTTACTTTGTATTTAAAACTGAAATTCAAGCTGGGCTTCTTGGAGCCTTTGTTTTCCAGCTCTCCCTCCCCTGAAGGTGTAACGTCTCTGTCCTTATGTGTTCTACCTACAGCAGTGGTGGCTGTCTCCCACCTGCCTGGTCTCACTGCAGTAGGCTTAAAAAATAACTGAAGAGAAGAATGTCCGTGGAGATGGGCACCTCTCCCTCTCTGCTGGCTGCAGACCCGTGGGGATGTCTTTGCAGGCCAGTTCAGTGTGCTGTTTGTTCGAGCCTGAAGCTGAACTCACAGAAATGTTTGGATGAGGTTCTCTGGACCCTGTTATAGAGCAGCTGAGGCTCTGGAGCCCCAGGCACTTTCCTGGTGTCTCTCTTTGGGGCAGAGCCATCGCTGAGGGTGGGTCATGAGGGTGTGGAGCAGGTTTCCATTGATGTTGCCTTGGAAATCGATGGAAATCGGATGTAGGTTCAACGTAGCAAGAATTGGGCAATTGCACCAGTGCAGAAAACAAACTGCAAGCAAAGGAGAAATGCCCAGAGCCTGGCCCTGAGGAGAAGCCCTGCCTTGAGCAGCCTGGGTATGTGCTTCTTGTGGTTTAACCTCAGCCAGTAACTCAGTCACTCACTTGCTCCCTGGCAGTGGGAGGGGGGAGAGAACTGAAAGGGTGAGAAAACTCATGGGCTAGGATACAGTTGAATAGGTAAAGCAAAAGCCACGTGCAGGCACAGCAAGACAAGGATTCCTTCACCCTTTCCTGTGGCAGGTGGGTGTTCAGTAATCCATCCCCAGGAGAGCCGGGCTCCATCTCGTGGAACGTTGTCTTGGGAGATCACTCCAAACATGCCCCCCTTCCTTCCTCTTTCCCAAGTGTATTGGCTGAGCCCGACATCATATGGTCTGGGAAGTCCCTGGGGTCAGCTGGTGTCAGTGGTCCTGGCCGCGTCCTCTCCAGCCTCCTGCACACCCCCAGCCCACTCGCTGCCGGAGCGGGGTGAGGAGCAGAAGGGGCCTGGAGGCTTTGTAAGCTCTGCTCAGCAGCAACCGAAACAGCCCTGTGTTATCAACACGATTTCCAGCACCAACCCCAAACACAGCCCAAACCTGCTACCGTGGCGAAAATTAACTCTCTCCAGCCCCAGCCAGACCAGCTGGCTGGGTCCTGCTCCGCACAGGGTCTCACGTTAGAAACTGTAAAGCCTCGACTCCTGTTAGACTAAACAGCAAACAAGTGCTGTCCACCTCTGGGTCCAGAAGTGCCAAAAGCAGACGGTGGTGCTGTGTGCTGAAGAGGGCACTCCGTTCCTTTGTCGTTTGGCAGGGCTGGGGCCCGTGGGGAGCTGTGACAACACGGGCTCTGTTGGCATTCCGATAACCGCTCT
>NW_010427725.1:13712-14249 GCF_000710305.1 Buceros rhinoceros silvestris | reverse complement strand
CAGCCACCATTGGCTCTTTTATCCAATCTTAATAAGCTGATCTTTCTCTCGATCCCGCCAGCACACAAGGTAACTGCTGTATTACAGCCTCAGTTTCCAGGAAAGGACACGCACCCTCTGCTGTTCCCGGGCGGAAAAACCTGCGTGGAGCGTTACAGGGGTGACGCAGCGATAGCAGTGCCAGGCTGTCGGCAGGTGATGGAGCGTGATTTCCCCGGCCGCTCGGAGCAGATCTGCAGCCGGGCCAGAGGAGTCTGGAAAATATTTAGGTTATAACTGGAAACATTTTGGTCCATTTGCTGGAAAATATTTAGGTTATGACTGAAAATATTTTGGTCCATTTGCTAGAAAATATTTAGGTTATAACCCAAAACGTTTTGGTCCGCTGGGGTGTTTGTTGGCAGTTTGGAAAGTCTGTGTTTGCGGTTCTCTTTTTTTTTTTTATTTTTCTACGGAAAAAAAAAAGAAAAGAAAACAAGAAATTTCCTGCCTCTCTGGGCTGGTGGGAGGAGCCGGCAGGTGGGTTAAACCCCAAGG
>NW_010427725.1:12660-13629 GCF_000710305.1 Buceros rhinoceros silvestris | reverse complement strand
AAAAAGAAAAGCAAACAAGAAATTTCCTGCCTCTCTGGGCTGGTGGGAGGAGCCGGTAGGTGGGTTAAACCCCAAGGGCGTCCTCCGCGGGTGGGTTAAACCTCCCCCTGCAGGGAGGCACAGGACCTGCCTTTGAACACGGGATGGAAAGGGAGGCAGTTGCTCTACAAAATAAAAAAAAAGGAAAAATAAGTTATTTCTGTCCAAAAGAGTATGAAGGCAGAAGCAGAGTTGAGGTGTATGATACATGGAACCTGGAGGAGAGGATAGTGAGGATGGGAGGCTGATGAATCATGGAATGGTTTGGGTTGAAAGGACCTTCCAAGCTCCTCCAGTCCAGCCCCTGCAGGCAGCAGGGACATCTGCACCCAGAGCAGGGGGCTCAGAGCCCCAAGGGCCAACCTGATCTTGAACACTTTCAGGGATGGGGCATCCACAACCTCTCTGGGCAACCTGGGCCAGGCTCTCCCCACCCTTGTGGTGAAAAATTTCTTCCTTATAGCTAAACTAAATCTCTCCCCTTTCAGGTTAAACCCTCACCCCTTGTCCTGTCACTTCAACTCCTTGTAAAGAATCCCACTCCCTTTCTCAGAGGCCCCTTTGAGTACTGAAGCTCTCCCTGTAGCCAACTGTCCCCCAGGCTGAACAACCCCAACTCTCTCTCCTGTCCTCCAGCCGTTGGATCATCGTTGTGACTTCCTTCAGACTAGCTCAAGCAGGTCCATGCCCTTCTTATGTTGGAAGCTCCAGAGTTGAACACAACATTTGCAGAGGTGAACAAGGACAGACCAGAGGGCAGAACAGTGTTGTAAACCACCTATGAGAAAACCCCGTGGGCTCACCGAGCCCCTGGGACGAGGAGAAAAGCAGCCGTGTCCTCTTCGTACCGTGTCCTGGAAAGACCTCAATGCCAGCAGCCATCCCTCCTCCACACCATAAGGTCCCTGCGGGCAAGCGGCCAGGCTGGCC
>NW_010427725.1:6981-12492 GCF_000710305.1 Buceros rhinoceros silvestris | reverse complement strand
AGCGGCAGTCAAAAGTCCAACGCGGTTCCATCCTGTGCCAAGAGCCGCGAGCGCTTTTGTTTTGGGAAAAGGTTTGAACAGGTTTTGACAAACACAGATAACTCCTGGCCACGGTGACGTTCGGGTCCCTCCTCTCTTTGCCGTGATAAGCCCTGGCCTCTTACCGGATGGTAACACTTTGATCTTGCTGTTGAAGACGTGTGTCACTCTATTCTCACCTGAGTGCCTCGCTAAGGACACAAACTCCTCGTGGAGACACAAAATCCTCGTGGCCCAAGATACAAAGAAACCCTTGAAGCCAGGAGCGCACGTGATGGTAAAATGGAAAAAGGAGGCCAGCAGATAAGGGAGGGTTGCGCTTCCTGGTATAAAACTGGGGAGTCTGGGCAGCTCAGCGCGTCCACTGTGGTCGCTGAGAAGTTGTGTGTGGACCGGTAGACGACTCCTGCACCATGAAGTGGCTCGTCCTGGCCCTGATGTGTCTCCATCTCTCGGAGGGGATAGAGAGGTACATGTCCTGCAGCAGCTGCTGCGGCAGAAAGAGCAGGGAGAGGGCAGGTAAGAGAGCCCGGCTGCAGCTGGGACTGGCTCGGGCTGTGCTGCGCCCCAGGGATGCCGACTGAGTCTAACCACGTGTGACTCCAGCCTCCTGCATCTCCACGAATCATAGTGGTCCTGGTCCAGGCTGCAGCCCTCACTGGGAGGACAGCCCCTGGGGACGTGCAAGGCAGCCGAGCTCCCATCGTGGCAGGGATCAAAGGGGCCCAGAGAACTGATCATTTGAACGTGCCCAGATGTCCTGATTTCCTGTGGTGTTCTGCTGTTCCTTTTTCGCCTGTGCAGAATCCAGCTGAAGAAATTACGATCTATACGGGAGAAAATGAGGGATGCTGGCGTGCTGGAGGACTACCTGAAGAGCATGAATCATGATCCAGTTAAGAAATACCACTTCAGTGAGGACTATGTTGTGAACGAGACGATCACCAACCACCTGGATGTGAGTACCCCGGGTCCCTCCTGCTGCCTGTCCATACACCACACTCCCCTTCCCCTCCTCCTTCCCCGCTGCTGGAGTGATCTGAGCCTCCAGGAGGGAGAGATTCTGCTTTTTTCTACCCTTTTTTAATCTTGTACTTCAGAATCTTCTACTTAGGTTTCCCCCAGCCACGAAGAGCAATGCTCTCTATATGTAACAACAGACATAACAAAATAAATATTTAATATTATATCTTTCGGGAGAAAAAGCAGGGCGAGAGTTCAGCCCATTCCTGCCTACTGTGTTATTTGCAAGATGCTGCAAAGTGCTGGGGTGCCGGCACAGGGCTGGGAGGCGACAGCCTGGTCGGTCCCTGACCCCGTGGCCAATGGAGATGCCCTCTTGTTCTCAGTCCTCCTACTTTGGGGAGATCACCATGGGGACGCCCCCGCAGAAGTTCTTGGTGCTCTTCGACACTGGTTCCTCCAACCTGTGGGTCCCCTCCACCTACTGCCAGACGGCAGCGTGCTGTGAGTACCGGCAGGCCCCCTGCCAGAGCCCTGGGAGCCTGGGGAAAACCAGCTTCGACACTGGTTCCTCCAACCTGTGGGTCCCCTCCACCTACTGCCAGACGGCAGCGTGCTGTGAGTACCGGCAGCCCCGCTGCAAGAGCTCTGGTAGCATGGAGAAATCCAGACCAAAACTGACCCCGTCATGCTGCTCTGGGATAGCTGCTCCGTGGGACCAGCTCAAACAGAGAGTCCTCTGTCCTTACGTGCCTGGCTAATGAAGATGGCCAAATTGCTGTGGCCACCGTGGGTGTCCCCAGAGCACAGAAACCACGGTGGTTGTGCCTGACCTTTCATGGCTGGGCAGAGGGAAAAGCAAAGCTATGAATGGCGGAGCTGATGTCCCGCTCATCCCGTGTAATTCACTGCCTGTGGGAGAGCGATGGGGAGCCACTGCTGGTGGCTCTGCTCACATTGGGTGGCTGATGCGTTCCCAAGAGCTGTTGCCTGGAGAGGGATGCAAGCAAAGCTGGGATGCAAGCCCTGCCCTAGAGATAACTGCAAGGCAGAGGAACAGCCCGTCCTGCTCTTCACAGTGTGCTCTCTGCAGGGGAAGCTGCTTTCCCAGGTGTTATCCCAGTGGGTGAAATCCCACCGCAGCCCGGCGAGTGCATGCCCAGGAGCTTTGCCCTCTTCTCTCTCACACAGACAATCATGCCAAGTTCAATCCCAGCGACTCCTCCACCTTCACCTCCAATGGCCAGACTTACACCCTCTCCTACGGCAGCGGAGAGCTCACCGTGATCATGGGCTATGATACGCTGACGGTGAGTACACCCCGCATCATCCTTGTCCTGCTGGGCACTGTGACCCCAGTACCAGCTGGGTGTCCCGATGGAAGGAGCCTGCGGGACAGCCTAAGGGTAGATCTCATGGCTCGTGCAGCCAAGACTTGGCCAAAGCTGGCCCTGAGATGGGCAGAACCGATATAAAGTGGTTATTGCCACTGTCAGTTGCCCAGCTGGGTTTTGACTCGGTTTTAACCCAATTCCTGCTAATTTTCCCAGCTGCCTGGTGATGTTTTCACCTTGCAGTGTGCTCTTTGGGCTTTCAGAGCATCAGTCATCCCATCCAATGGCTGCTCGGGTTTGCCTAAGCGTGCGGGCTGACCTGGCGTCCCCTTCCCCTCCAGGTCCAGAGCATCACGGTCACAAACCAGGAGTTCGGGCTCAGCGAGAACGAGCCAACCCAGCCTTTCTACTATGCCGATTTTGATGGGATCCTGGGCATGGCCTACCCCTCACTGGCAGTGGGAGGGACGACCACCGCGCTGCAAGGCATGCTGCAGCAGAACCAGCTCACCCAGCCTGTCTTCAGCTTCTACTTCTCTCGGTAAAACTCTGCAGGTGCTCTCTGCATGTCCTGTGTGCTCCAACTTCCCTCTGTCTGTCCCCGTGCAGGTTCCTTGTGAATTTTTCCCTCACTAGCCCACGTGTATCGCACCGATTTACCAGTCTCTGCTGCTGTAACTCTGTGTTTTTGCAGCCAGCCCACCTACAACTACGGGGGAGAGCTCATTCTCGGAGGCATTGACTCTCAGTTCTACCAAGGGGACATTGTGTGGGCGCCGGTGACCCAGGAGTTTTACTGGCAGGTTGCGATTGACGAGTGAGTTGTGTTTGTACCTGATCAGCACTATCCTGGGCAGCTCATGCAATGAGGGTGGTACCACTGTCCTCCGGCTGAAGCTGCAGCTATTGCAGCAGAGTGGTGGCAGGGGTGAGGAACCACATTTCGGAGCATCCCGGACCTACAGATCCAGCTAAGACAGATTTAGTTGCTTAGAGTGACGTCCTTCTCCCTGTTCTCCTCCCAGGTTTGCTGTGGGGCAGACAGCGACTGGCTGGTGCAGCCAGGGCTGCCAGGCCATTGTGGACACCGGGACGTACCAGCTGACGGTGCCCCAGCAGTACCTAAGCAGCTTCCTTCAGCTCACGGGCGCCCAGGAGACCAGCTCTGGTGTAAGTGCAGGGGATGCTTTGGAGGTGTGCGGGGAGCAGTGGGGAGGCTTGCAAGCGAGCCAGAAGCAGTGGGCTCAACCAGGTCCCACACGTGGTATCTACAGAACCTGGTACTGCAGGAATGTCAGGGAAGGTCGAGGCAACGTGCACTGCCAGGGGGATAGAGTGTGTCACCGCGTAGGGGGTATCTCTCCTCTCACAGTGGGTGCTGTTCCAGCCATAACCTCCTCTTCACCCTCTCTCCGCAGTACGCCGTTGACTGCAGTCAGGTCCAGAACATGCCCACCATCACCTTCGTCATCAACGGAGCTCAGCTCCCACTCAACCCCTCCGCCTACGTCTTGAACGTATGTATTAGTTGAGCAGCTTCATCCCTGATGAAGCTGAGCCCTTCAGTGCCAGGAAAGGACCTGGTGCTTCTTGACAAGTAGCAATGCTCTCCCTGCCTGTGCGGGCAGCTCCCACCTCCCACAGCCCAGCTGGCAGGGGCCTGGTGCTTGTCTGAGGCTCTGACTCCCCATTATTCCCCCCTCACAGAGCAACGGCTACTGCATCCTTGGGATCGAGGTCACCTACCTGCCTTCCCAGAACGGGCAGCCACTCTGGATCTTGGGGGATGTCTTCCTCAAGGAGTATTATACCATCTTTGACATGGGTAACAACCGCATTGGCTTCGCCGCGTCGGTGTAGAGGAGCAGAGCAGCAAAACCTAGCCCCTCTCCTGGTCCATCGCGCCTTAGGCAGCGTTTTGACGGAGCACTGCGGGGTTCCTTTGCACCTTTGAGTTCCTTTATGTGCCTGCATCGCTCCCTCCGGGATTTCTGTGTGAGTGTGTTCTCCCAATTCCCTATTGCAAATAAACACCACCATCGCAAACCATCTCTGACTGCCTGAATTTGTTGAGTGGTGACTGAGCACAGGCTGGTGGGTTGCATGGCTTTCTCCAGCAATGCAAAGCGCGGGGATAAACTCCGAGGCAGATTTCTGCAGGGTCCACACACGGAAAGCGTTGCTGATGGGCTCAGCCTTGGCCAGCAGCGGGTCCTGGCTTGGAGCTGGCTGGCATTGGCTCTCCATGCCCCAAGGGGGTCCACACACGGAAAGCGTTGCTGATGGGCTCAGCCTTGGCCAGCAGCGGGTCCTGGCTTGGAGCTGGCTGGCATTGGCTCCATCGGACACAGGAGAAGCTTCTCACAGTAGCCACCCCGATAGCGAAAACCTTGCCATGCAAACCCAATACGCTTCTTGTCCTCAGTGAGGAACAAGCCCAGAATGAGCATCCTTGAGCCTAGCCCCTGCAAGGGCTTTGCTTTGCAGGTGAGAAGCACCATGCGCTGGGCTGCAGTGCTGGGGACTAGGACACGAGAAGGTCCCTGGGGCTGGTCTTAGACACCAACAACAGCCCTGGGGGCAGGAGTTCCCTGAGGGATCTAGTTCTGTTCTGTGCCATTAGGCACTCATGTGTGTGCGAGTGACACGGGTGGCTTCATCCTCCTCCAGCAGCTGCTTGCTGCTGGGCTGCACCGATTCACTTCAGGGAGAGGCTCACAGCACCTGCTCGGGCAAATACAGAGTCAGCTGGTGGCGGTGGACATTGCTTTGCTTGCAGCTTGTGGTGACCTTGGAGTGACCACGGGGACAGGCTGTCCTGCTTCTCGTTGCTGCTGGTACTTGCAGGATGGAACCGATCGCTCCGACCGACTGAGGATAAAGTCACGGGGCCGGTCGGTCCCTGCCTCTGTCCCTCCGGCTGGGCATCGGGAAACCTTGTCAGAGGTGGTTGTGGGAAGCCACTAATCTTCCTTGTAGCTGGATAAGGTGGAACAAAGTCCTGTGAGTAAGTCAAGGTGGGGATATGAGGCCAGATTAGCTTAGCTGTGACATCCAAATGACCCCTAAATCCCGAAGCAGGGCTATTCAGTCAGGTAAAACAGCAGCTGTGGGGTCTGTGGCCAGAGGGTCAGGGAACGCATTGGCCAGGGGAAGCTCGGGTAACAGCACTCTT
>NW_010427725.1:5516-6853 GCF_000710305.1 Buceros rhinoceros silvestris | reverse complement strand
GTTTCTGAGAAGCTCTTTATCATCAGGGCTCATTTTCAAATATATTAATAGCTCTGTCATTTCACCAGAGAAAGGACACAAACTCCTCTGTGCTTTGTGTCAAAATATTGACACAGGCTGAGCCCAGTGAGAGGGAGATGAGGCAGGCGCGGGTAGCAGGAAGGGCATTTCTCCTTCCCTGCGAAACGGGGGATTTCCGAGAGCTGAAGCTGCTCTGACAGCAGCGGAGGCAGGAAGGGGCAGGCGGTGGCTGACCGTGTCTCTGCTGCTCTTTGCTCTTCCCTTGGCTCTCTGCACCATCCCTCCAGGCAAAGGCGGATCCCGCAGAGTGTGATGGAGGAGCAAGGAGCGCTGGGGGGGTTCCTGAGGTGCCGAAGGCTCAAAGCACCGTCCGGTGCTGACAGCTGGGGGGGAGAGCTCTGCTGGGGTCCATCCCAGCAGATGGGTTAACCCAGGGTTAGCTGGGACTGGGGAGTCTGCAGGTGCCCTCCAGCAAAGGACAGCGGGGCTGCTCCTGCCTGACCCTGGCGAGAGTGGCACTGGCCCCTCTTCTGCCTGTTCCCTGGTGTGTGTATGTTGGTGACCCTCGTGGGGACAGTAAAGACCTGGACAAAGATTTTGGTGCCAGTGCATGGTGGGTGCTTGAAGCAATATGTGTTCAAGCAGGTGGTGAAGGTGGAGCCTGCCCCAGGGCAGAGAGGTCTGAGCAGCGTTGGGCATTTGGTCCAGGTGGGGCTCCTTTACTGAGAGCTTTGCTCAGAAACCTCCCACAGTTTTCCGTGGGAGATGAGGCTGCCAGGGTGATGGGGACGTGGGGACAGTCACCGTTCCCTTGCAGCACAAGGCAGAGTTTCTGCAGGCAGAGAGTGCCTGGGCTTCAGAGCACGAGGCCAAGGGTAGGAGATGCCAGGATGGGTCCTCAGTGACCTGGCAGGTCTGGCAGGACTGGATGGATGAAATACTGGCCTGTGGCCCCTCCTTGCTGTGTGGAAGGGTCAAAGGGGTATCATAAATTTCTGTTTGCTGTAAGAGGTGTGTTTTGCCTTTGTTTTCTGGAACGATCGAACTGGTGCTGAAGACAAGAAACACTTCTTGCTAACAACAGAATTTTGTTTTTTTATCAGATGTCACATTTGGTCTCAGTATCAGAGATCTTGGCCAATCTGTTCGTGCCTGAATAGCCTGTTCAAGGTGGCAAAATCAGGGCAGCTGCTGGCGATAAACACCCTGGAAAGCGTAGATGTTGGGTGGAGGCAGCGATAGAGGAAAGGGGTGTCTGGAGCCAGCCCCTGGATATAAACACCCTGTCCTCGGGGAGGGAGCGCAGGGGCTGCCAT
>NW_010427725.1:5104-5343 GCF_000710305.1 Buceros rhinoceros silvestris | reverse complement strand
GCATGGACATTTGAGGTGAGCCCTGGGGCAGGGATAGGGGCGAGGGTGCAGGGTCTGGCTGCGGAGCTCACCCTCAGCACACGGAGGTGTGCGCATGGACGGGGCCACACGGCCACTTGGCATCTCGCTCTATCTCCAGGGTGATCAGGATCCCGCTGCAGAAATCCAGGTCCCTGGGGGAGGTGATGAGAGAGAAGGGGGTGCTGGAGGGTTTCCTGCACGTCCTCAAAGGGGACCCT
>NW_010427725.1:2738-4936 GCF_000710305.1 Buceros rhinoceros silvestris | reverse complement strand
AACCGCTCACAAACTACCTGGATGTAAGTACTGAAGCTTTCCCTTCCTTCTCTGAGCCACCACCTCCAGTCTGGGGGGCTGCCCCCCTCCTTTCCTGGCTGCCTGCAGGAAGCTCTGCAGCGGGTGGCTCGGCTCCCTCCCCACTCCCAAGTCAAGGGGCTGCGCTGGGCATGGGCAGGAGCTTTGCTGTCTCTGTAGCCTGGCTCCGAGGGCTGGGTGATGTTGGGGACAAAGGCAGGAGGCAGCACCTCTTACACTGAATTGACTGCCCTTCTCAGAAGAAGTTTGATGGTTATAGGGCAGATCTGATACTTCTGGCCTTATGTTGTAGGCAAATCGTTGGTCCTTTCTGTGCTTTAGCTGCCCTGGATGCACTCAGGGACTAGGAGCCCTTCCTTCAACCCCTTAGCACTTTGAGTTTCTCAGCTAGCAGAGGGCAGAGGGCTGAAAATCCTCATTCCAAAAAGCTGGCAGAGACAGTGATCTGCCCACGCTCTTGTTCACAGTCCTTCTACTTTGGGGAGATCGGCATCGGGACACCCCCGCAGAATTTCCTGGTGATCTTCGACACCGGCTCCTCCAACCTGTGGGTGCCCTCTACCTACTGCCAGGCTCCAGCCTGCGGTGAGCACCCCTCGGGGGGCACAGCAGCACTGGGGCAGGGGCTCCTCACCCATCGGTGCTCCCGGACATCCTGTGCACACAGGACCTCAGGAGCTGATGGGGACAGGTGTCTGCTTGCTGCTCCAGGACACCAGTGGCGCTGCTTTGGGATGGCCCCTTCGCTGCGAAGACCTTTGCTGGGGATTCCTGCCCCTGTGGGGACAGGGATGCTCAGCCAAGGGCGGGATGTGATCTGGGGCTGGGACCTTCTCTCCGTGCAGAGAATCATGGCAGGTTCAACTGCAGCCTGTCATCCACCTTCTCGGACATCGATGAGACCTACACCCTGCGCTATGGGTTCGGCGACGTGTCGGTGGCATTAGGGTATGACACTGTGACAGTAAGTGACTCCGGATGTGTTGGTGTGTTGCTGCGCTCAGGGTAAGAGGTGACTGCGGTTGTGAGTGGTTCGCTTAAAAATTTAGGGGGTAGCTGAAAGTACCTTCTGATTTGGGGTATTAGTGCCTGAACCTCTTACGCAGAGTTTATGGTATGTCAGCACAAATATACTCAGAGACAGATCTGCAGACAAACTCGGGTGAGTCCTCTGGGCTTTCCATCACTGCTTCGGGCTAAGGGATATCTCTGGCCGTAAATGTTTGGATTTTACACTGACGGCAAGGCTCTTGTTACGGGACATGAGAAATGTTCTGTTGGGAGGTTGCACGCAGTGAAAATGTGGTTTTCAACTGATTTAACTGAGGCAAACCATTTTAGTGGGTATTTTTATGAAATAATAAGAGTGATGGGACAAAGACTATGAGCCAGGCTGCTCCTGACCCTGCTTCTCCACTGTGATGGGGAAGACCTCAGCACCGCTCAGTGCAGATTTACCTCCCCAGCCACCCCTGCCTCTCCCCAGAAACTCCCTGCTGGGATGTTCCTGTCGAGGGGAGTTTCCAGGATGCCAACATCTCCCAGCACCTTCCCTCTCCCTCTAGATCCAGAACATTGTCATCAGGAACCAGGAGCTTGGCCTGAGCACGTTTGAGCCCACCGAACCCTTCTACTACCTGGACTTTGATGGCATTTTGGGCATGGCTTACCCGGGCGTTGGCATCAGCGGTTACAACACGGTGATGCAGAACATGCAGCTGCAGGACCAGCTCTCTGAACCCATCTTCAGCTTCTATTTCTCACAGTGAGAGCTCGGACAGCAGGTCCCTCTTGTGCACAGACACAGCCTGGACACATCCTTCCCTTCATCCCATCTCCACTCACACGTTCTCCCCACACACCCGAATGTGACGCCGCTTTCTGCTGAGCAGCTGGCCTGATCTGGGGCTTCATTTGTGTCTTTCCAGCAACCCATCATACAGTTATGGCGGGGAGGTCATCCTCGGCGGGACTGACCCCCAGCTCTACTCCGGGGAGATTTTATGGGCTCCCGTGGTCCAGGAATACTACTGGAAGATCGGTATCGAGGAGTAAGTGCTGCCAAAGTGGCTCAAAGTGGCTCTTGGAGCAGGGAGAGTCTTTTCTGATGCCTTTGCTGCTGCTCTCTCCAGGTTCTCCATCGGGCCATCAGCCACTGG
>NW_010427725.1:0-2591 GCF_000710305.1 Buceros rhinoceros silvestris | reverse complement strand
AGGACAATACATGTCAGACTTCCTGCAAGCACTGGGTGTGCAGGAGTATAACAATGGGGTAGGTGGGAAGGGTGCCGCGCACACATGAGGGGCTGACGCTGTGGGATGGGGACACATCCGGGTGGTAACACTGAGCTCTGGAGGGCTCCCGGCAGCTCCGGAGGAAAGCATCTCACCTGAAACCACCCTCCTCTGGGAGCATGGCTGGGGTTACAGCTGGGGGAAGGACAGTGCCCAGTGCCGGGCTCCTGACCCCTCTGCCCCTCTTTGCTGCTTTTGCAGTTCGTCGTTGACTGCAACAACGTCCCGAACATGCCCACCCTCTACTTCGCCATCAGTGGAACCCAGTTGTGGCTGCCGCCCTCTGTCTATTTGATCATTCCCAAAACACTTTTGCCACCATAGGGCAGTTTTACCCAGGAGAAAGTCAGAGTTTCTTTCCCAAAGTAGCAGCCTGAGCACCAGATTTCCCAGCATCCAGTTTCACCGTGCTTTCGCGCAGCCCGTGTGTTACTGTGAGGAGGGGCTGATCCTGCTCCCAGCAATGAAGATATGGGCAGCACGAATTCCCCACACTCCTCCCCAAAACACTTTTGCCACCATAGGGCAGTTTTACCCAGGAGAAAGTCAGAGTTTCTTTCCCAAAGTAGCAGCCTGAGCACCAGATTTCCCAGCATCCAGTTTCACCGTGCTTTCGCGCAGCCCGTGTGTTACTGTGAGGAGGGGCTGATCCTGCTCCCAGCAATGAAGATATGGGCAGCACGAATTCCCCACACTCCTCCCTAGCACTGAACTTTGCTCCCTTTCCTCCACAGAATGACGGCATCTGCACCGTTGGGGTCGAGAGCACCTACGTGTCCTCTGACGCTGGCCAGCCGCTCTGGATCCTCGGCAACCTCTTCCTCCGGCAGTACTACTCCATCTTCGACATGGCCAACAACAGGGTTGGCTTTGCCCTGTCAGCCTAGGGATGCTGAGCATCGCCTGAGGAATAATTTCTCTGAGCAACACCTTCTCCCCCCTTGGACCATGGCGATGGTCTCCCCCCTTGAATCTTGGATCAGCCTCCTCCAAACTTCCCACAGTGAATACAGGGCTGTGAATTTAATTGCCTCGTGTCTCATCTGGCTGCAGCTGAGTAGGATCTGGCAGGAGCTTCTTAATAAAACAAAGACTGAGTTCATGTTCGAGGTTTCCAGGCGCTGCCTAGGATTTCAGATGTGCACAGAGGGTCTGAACGTGTGGCAATGCTGAATTTGGGGTCGCCTTTTTGATTGGGACCTGGATCCCTGCTGGGGCTGGCTGGGAAACTGGGATGATCAGGCGAAATTTAGGCTGCACTGTGTGCTCAGCTGAGGCTTGGGCTACGCTGGTGCGGTCGCTGGAGGCTTCAGAAACCAGTTTGGAGCAGGATGGGCAGAGACGAGGAGCTGCGTGTGAACAGCTCCTGGTTCATTAGGTTTGGGGGAATTACCCACATGGATTTGCAAGTAAATTAGGGATTTAAAAGTGTCAGGCAGGGACACTCAGGCTGAGGAAAATGCCCTTGTTTTGTTCTCAAGGGGTAAATCTCCTCATTGCAGCAGCCCCAAAGGATGGTGATGGCGAGGCGGGGCGGGGAGGGGAGGGCAGGCATGCCTGGGACAGGGATGTGACCACAGCATGGGATGCCTGGATCCCCCCTAGGAGGAGCTACTGGATGCAGTGTCAGACAGATCAGACCAGTGCCGAGTGCCCAGACCTGACCCAAGAGGCTGGTCCTCAAAGTCTGGCACGATGTGATGCATGGGGGATGCAGCACCGAAGGGGCCATGGCCCGTTGTCTGACCCATCTCCCCGTCAGATGACAGTTACCCAGCTGGGGCATGTGACCACCCTTAAATCTGCTGTTTCCAGCCAAATCTGCCACAGTGGGTCCCACGGAGCAGGGAGGTCCCAGCCATGGAAAGGGAAACACCGTCCTGCTGCCATGGGCAGCCCGGTGGCAGGGTCACACCGTGCCTTGGGCACTCGGGGCACAGTAGGGCTTGCTGCCTCAGGGTCCCCAATGCCCCCTGCTGCTGCAGCCCCCATTTCCGGAGAGTTCGCCTCACCCTAAAAGCTCTGCAATCCCCACACAGCTCCCCTGAAGCTGCCAGACCCTGAGGGTCCCCATCTGGAGGGGCCCCGAGCAGGCACACGCTGCGGCTGCTGCTCCCACTGCTCCCACCACCCTGCTCAGCTCCCGGTCGTGGTGAACCCTCCATGCAACAGGCCTCCAGCACCAGCGCAAGTGTGTGATCCCGGGGCAAGGGGCTGCATGATCCGGGTGCAAGGAGCCGGGTGATCCCGGGGCAAGGAGGTGCGTGATCCTGGTGCAAGGAGCCGGGTGATCCCGGGGCAAGGGGCTGTGTGATCCTGGTGCAAGGGGCTGCGTGATCCTGGCGCAAGGAGCCATGTGATCCTAGTGCAAGGAGCCGCGTGATCCTGGTGCAAGGAGCCGTGTGATCCTAGTGCAAGGAGTTGCACGACCCTGGTGCAAGGAGCTGCGCAACGCCTGCGCAAGGGGCTGCACGACCCGGGCACGGCCCTGCCTTCACCCCCCGCCCCGA
>NW_010427724.1:0-13427 GCF_000710305.1 Buceros rhinoceros silvestris | reverse complement strand
ACGGGCTGGCTCTGACTGACTGACGCGGCCTTTCTCTCGGTTCAGAAGGAGCAGGACCCCAACGCAGCCTCCCTCCTGGACATCTTCAGTTACTGGCTGAAGTAAGTGCTCCTCCGGCCTTGGGGACCGCGCTTACCGGGCCCGGGGCGGGGGAGGGAGGACGCGTGCGGCTCTTTCCGGCACCAGCCGCCGTCCGGCCCTCGCCTCGTAGTCCCCAGCGCAGCCTTTCTCTCTGTAGGTCTCCAGCGGCCAAGAAGAGAAAGCTCGTTCCCAACGGCCCCCAGGTGAAGAGGAAGCCGAAGGCGTCTTCCAGCAGCGATGACAGCTCCACCGAGGAGGATGAGACGCCTCCAGCCAAGAAACCAGGTGGGGTTTGTGAGCAGCCCTAGGACAGGCCAGGGTTGTGTTTGAGGTCCTTCAGCAGTCATCAAGGGATGTCATTGTTTCTGGCAGGTCTTTTGTCTGTAAGGTACGTTCATCCTAGCTAAGGGTGATCTCTTTATCCAGTTATCATTTAAGCACATCAGGATTTGTGTCTGCTAGAAGGTTTTAGCCATTCTGTGTGTTTCTTTTGCCTGAGACTGATGAAGGCATTGGGCTGTACTGAGTTTTGAAGGTACTGTTGAAGTAGCACCTGCGTTACCTTGTCCATGTTGAGACTCTGTTTTCTAAACACTCCCTGATAGGATAACTCAGCAGGGTTCCTCCTGCTTGCTTTGCCACATTCAAATTGTGTGAGTGAATGAGTAAAACTGGGTTTTCAGTGCATGTGCGTTGGGCTGGGGCTTTCTTCATGGGAGGTTGCTACCCTGTGATTGTTTTTTCTGTGCAGTTTTCCAGAGACTCGTTAGTTTAGCAGAGAGTTTTAAAGAATGGTTTCTCATCTTCCTCTTGTAGGAAAACTGATTCGGGTTTTATAAATGCTTTGATAGTTGTTAAAATATGTGTAATTTGACACAACTGCATGGCTAGGATTTATGAGGCACCTGCATATTCATGGACACCATCACCTGCTTGGTGCAGGGCAGTTGTGCACTGTATCCTCGAGTTCCAGAGAAATGCCATGCATCCTTACAGACATGCTGCTTGGGTGAGGTTATTACCTTCCTTTCCCTCAAGCCTGTGTCCTAGTGCTATCAAAAAATGTGTCTTGTCACTGCACTTTGACATGTGGTGAGCTGTATTTTTGCATTTTTATTTGGAATTGTTCTTACTCCTTGCCTTAATGTGTATGTAGATACAGTGTAAACTGTATGCAAGTTTCTGTGTATCTATCTAGCAGAAGATTTGTGGGAGGCAAGGAGCAGACGGGGAGAGGCACAAAAGAAAACTGGTATTCAACTTGTGCTGAATTTGAATTTATCTGATTTTCATCTGATAAGGACAGTAGTAAATATAATGCAAGGCAAAATTATTTCTTTTGCTCCACATTATTAAAAAGCAATCAGTAACCAGAAAGGAGTAGATTTGGCTAAAACATGTTAAGTAAAGCATCTGGAATCTTAACACAGCATTGCAGTGGTTCTCTTTGAAAGTCTCTGATTGTTCAACAGGTTTTTTATAAGCTGGAAGGTGTGCAGAGCCAGTTAATGTTATCTCAGTCAGTGAGGACACTTTCCTTGGGAGGTGTCTGTTTTGATGGTAGAAGTCTGCACTTAAACCTCTGTGTGGCAAAGATAAAATCTGGAATAGTTTTTATCCTCTTTATCCTCCCCATTTTGGAGTCTTCTGCAGCACACTGTTCAACAAACAAAGTCAGTGTTATGAATTTCAGTCGCGATTTAAGGACTTAGTATCCTTTTGCCCTGGCTCACCTACCCGTATCCTGCACTAGTACGTAGGTTGTGAATTAACTTATCATTGTGTGCTGTCTCTTACTTGCAGCTAAAACAGTAGCTGTGCCCAAGGCAAAAGCAGTTCCTGCAGCCAAGAAGGCAGAGAGCAGCAGCGAGGACTCCAGTGATGATTCTGACTCAGAGGAGGAGAAACAGCCAGCAAAGGTCAGCTTTTCTTTCCAGCCTCTTTAGTGCATGTGTGGCAGTGATGGGTAATAGCAAATCTGACCCACAGAATTCTTTCCAAAATTTGGCTCGCTTTTCCTGAACTGTGACTCCAGTGCTTAAACTGCTGCACGTGCATTGTAGGAAGACATTTCTGTAGTGGACAGTGTGCCATTTGGACTGGTCCTGTGAAAAATTAATTTCATGTCCACCATCCACTTTATTTCATATCCAAGTCTGCTCCTTGCTTTTATCCTGAGACTGCCAGGGCTTTTTTGCAGAGAAAGATTTATTTACAATCTCTAAAATAAATTTTATCGTCTACATCTATGTGTATATATAAAAAGAAAGTATAAAACTATGTGTGTATATAAAATAATTCCCTTTTTCTTGCTGAAGTCATGGTCTTGAGAAGTGAAGGGGGAGGTAGGATGATGTCTGTGTATGCTAGAGGAGGCCAACCAGAGTTGCCCAGTCAGTATTTTCAGCCTTCAGATTGGTGTATCTGAGAAGGAAGGGAACAGTGCCAGCCCTGGAGCTGCCCCATTTTGAGGAGGCAGAACTGCAGCTGAGGTGCAGAAGTTGTCTCCCATGGGCTGCTGGGAGGTTTCCCAGAGCAAGTTTACTATCCAGGGATTTTCAGGCCCTAACCATTAGGCAGAGTGGTGTTTCCAAGTCAAAATTATAACCTCTGTGGAAGACAGCTCTTTATACTCTCTGAAGATGTGTCCCACTTATTAGCCTCTTTTCGTGGCTGCGAGGTCTAATCAGTTTTTGCTTCTGTTGTTTAGAAAGGTGCAAAACCCGTGGTGAAGCCAGCTGGAACCAAAGTCCAGCCTCAGAAGAAAGCAGAGAGTTCCAGCTCTGACTCGAGCAGCTCAGATGAAGAAGCACCAAAGAAACAGCCACCAAAACCAGCAACACCTAAATCGGGTAAGCCTTACTGTGTGTAATGCATCGAAGTGCAAAACCAACCAAAGCCGGGGAGAAACGATGGGGGCCGTACATATACGCGAAGACATAAGTATTCACCCGGCAATCTGAAAATCTGCTGTCAGTGCCATCTGCATTCCAGTCCAGTCTGCATCTGAAGTGTAAGAGGGGTAGAACTGACAGCAAATGAAACACCTGGTCCCAAATGCTGCATTGTTTGCATAAGCAACAATCATCAGCAACCTGAAGTACTTAAGTTGTGCTTTTGCCAGTGTCTTCACCTCAAAGAGCAAGGAAGATCTTTGCATAGACTTTAGTCTTGGAGCGTCCAATGAACTAGAGTGGACGGCTTTCTGAAAACTTTCTCTAAGCTTTGCAGTACTGCCATAATCTGCCCTATCAGATTTCTGTGGTTCTTTTGTCCTCTACCGTAGCACATTTTCTAATGGCCCTTTTTACTTATCTCAAAAGGAAGTAAAGCTGCCCAGGCCGCCACCAAGGCGGTCAATGGAAAAGCAGCAAGCAGTAGCAGCAGTAGTGAAGATTCTGATGAGGAAAAGGCTGCACCAAAGAAGGTAAATTAGACCATGAAAAACTTGATGGAACACCATGGAAGTCTCATAAGACTCAGTGTATCACTGTCTTGCAGGGACTGTGAAATGTGTAGACAAAGGCACAGACTGCACAGATGCTGAGCACAGCATTTGTGACTCTTATACCTCCTTCTCGTTTATACAGTTCTAGCATCTCTCCATGCGCTGGTTTTCTTCCCTAACACCTTCTTACTACTTCCTCTGCTCCTTCCTTTTACAGGAAAATATCTTATTGTGTCATAACCACATTGTAGTCTCTGTTACATGTTCACTTTCACATTCCTCTTTTGTGCTGAGCTATCTGTAACTTTGAGTTTTCCACTAGGAAGTGTTTAAAAATGTCTTCTGCCACACAAAAACAATCATGGTTGTGTTTAATCAGTGGTAGTTGCTACCATTTCAGTCAGTTCCATGCCCTTAGAGGAGCTCCTCATTAGGGATTCATGCTGCAGAAAGCAAGAGCAGAGTGGCCTAAAAGATCATGATGCTCATGCGTTTCCTAAGATTTGTGTTTGAGAATCTTCATGAATCTTTCTCCCTTTGTCTTCAAAATTTGCTTTCTTGAGGTATAGAGTTAAACAAGATCCCCATCCAGCTGTCCCCACAAGATTTCTGTAACTTCTGTGTGTTTCTTTCCTTCTTGTGATAAGGCCATTCCCAAGAAATCCCCTCTGCCAAAACCTGCAACCACTCAAGCATGTCCAGGGAAAAACAAACGTGCCAAGGAAAGTTCCAGTAGCGAGGACTCATCTGACAGCTCAGATGATGAAAAACCACCTGCAAAACGAAAGCTGAAGTCCGGTAAGTACTAAATACCATTGCTGCTAAGTGGGAGGGTGCTCTCTGCTAGTCCTGCTGTCCTGGGAGAAGCGCATGCAGGGCATGGGCAAGTCTTGCTGCACACAAGGTTCCAGGTGGTGCTGGTGGTGGTATTGTGAACCAGAAGTACAGCAGCTCTTCTCATGTGTGCTGTTGGGGCTCAGCTTGCAATTCAGCTTGTGCCAGAGCAAGGGATGGGGAGTGATAGGATTGTAACAGCCTCTGCTTGGTTTGCTGCATGTCTTCTGTTCAGGTAGCCTTTAAGTACGTGATACTTGCAGTTTTCCTGTATGCCAGGATTTGGGAGGTGGTTTGCCAGTGGGTTGGTTACTGCAGCAATTTAAGCTTTTCTAGGGTTTTTCGGTGAAGAAGTATCCAGGGCTGTCCAGTTGCAATCCAGCTTATGGACTAAATGAGACTCTCTTCAATATAGTATAGTGCTTTTTGGATTCCAGGAAAAAGCTGATGTGAGTGGAGGATCAAGCATTGAAATTTAGTCTGATTCTCTAATCAGGGGATTTGAGAAGGCAGTAAATTAAAACAATCAACTATTGATACCTCTTTTTTTTTTTTCTGAAAAAGTTGTCAACACAAGCTCCCATTCTTCTAAAAGTGCAGAGGAAACTTCTGCAGAGATGTTCAGGTCAGCTGAACTCCAAGGGTTAAACTTACAAAAGAAACGGGCAGTAGCAGTGGGGAGAGTGTAACCTTTCAAATTATAGGCTAGTACCTTTGGTTGTAGCTACAGAATGGGAATAAATAGAAACAAATAGCAGAAGGGCTTTATTCTAACTGCAGCAAACATCTCACGTACTGCTCATGCTATCATGCAGGCATCTGAATGTTGTGTCTCTCTCTTAATAGGTCAATACAGTGCTGTACCACCTCCTCAAGCTACGCAGACAAAGAAGGGCCTTGCCAAGGCTCCTGCAAAAAAGGCTGAGAGCAGTGACTCTTCAGACAGTAGTGATGAGGCAGAGCAGGCGCCCCCAAAGGGAGGAGCAGGTATGTTATGAGGAGGGAAGGCTGCAGAGGAAGTACTATATGGTGTAGGTAATGTTTTGGCGATGTTGTGGTTTCCTTGGAAAAAAACACTGAACTTTGGTCTATGATGCTGGTTGCTTCTCTGGAAGCTTCTGAGTAGTTTCAAGGTGTCCCAAACAACGCTGTGTACAACCTGTGGATCCAAACTGTGCAGGTTGGATTACTTTGCATGTGTTAGTTTGAAGAGTCATCAGGATCTAGTTTAGCAGCAATAAGCTAGGCCCATTACTGCAGCTGCCCAGGTCCTTGCTTGGTTTCCAATGTGCTGGCTGAATGGCTGGTGCACTGAGAAGGGAGCTTTTTCACATCTGGAAAGGTTTGGATCTTGGGACAACGTTTTGGTGTGGATGTGGCCTGTTAATTTTAAACTTGCTTTTGCAGGCAAAACAGTAGTAGCTAAAAAAATCCCTGGCCACCCAAACAAAGCTGTGGCTACCAAGAAGGCTGAATCCAGTTCTGACAGCGACTCAGGTAATTCAAGAAACAAATTTTTGATTTTTTTGTGGTAGTGTCTTTATTGGTCAGGTTGCTGTATAGTGGCATATCCGCTAAGATCCTTAGCCGACCTTAAGCTCGAAAGGTTTACAGTCTCCATAGCTAACAAGATATGAAACTGAAAACAGCAGCCTGTTACGCAGAGTCCAACCATGAGACACGAACAAGACTGTTGGCAAGTGCAGAAAGGTCTGCATGTTGCTGGATGGCAAGGTTGGGGCATCATGTGTATCTGGTTTCTCCAGGAAGGTTACTGGTTACACTTTTTGAGGATCTCTGTTTTAAGAATTTTGGTTTCTGTTATCCCACTATGTTTGGGAGAAGTTTCTGAAATAAGAACTGTCGTCACCATACCAAGTTCAAAATAGACTCACGGAATCATCTGGTTGGACGAGACCTTTAAGGTTATTGAGTGCAGCCGTTAAAACTCAAAAAGATGCCTTCTCCTAATGTGTCCGTAGTCTCAGAGGCAGTGTGCTCTGTATCTGCTGTTGATCAGGTTTAAGGTTTGCAGTGCTGTATTTCCCATCTAAGTTCCCAATGTGCTACTTTTCCCCTCCAAGTTCAGGGTGCTCCTGTCATACATCTTATCATCTCTGGTGCCACAGCAGGGACTGTGGGTGGCAGCTGCTTGCCTGCAGACAGCTAGCACTAGACTGTGACCCTTCAGCTGCCAAGTGGCAGGAGTTCTGTGTTTGCTGGTTTTGTTGCCTATTTTCTCACAAATGGACAAGATTTTGAATACTATTATTAGAGTGTTCAGCAGCATTGAAATAGATCAGGCTTAGCGTTCCAGTGACACACAAAACAGAGGCATGCTCACAGGCAGGAATCTCTAGTCCATCCTCAGGCTACTGCTAATTACTTCTGATACCGGAAATAGCTAAAATGAGATGCTGTGCTGTTGCTGCCCCAGTTTCTTGCCTTTGTCAAATTTTATCAATTGCTTTGTCAATTTTATCTCCTAATTTCCTGCCTATGTTTTTTTTTTTCTTTACCACATAGCTGCTTCTCTTAATGTTTGTTCTTGGCGATACCTGTACTTTCTTTTTCTCTGGACCTTTATTCTGTACCTCTTCTCCTACATTTTTCTCCAAATACCTACTTCCATGTGCATGCATTAGTGGAGAACTTAAACTTCTTGTTTCCACTTCCTCCCAATAAAGATAAGCAGAAAGATGAATGCTGTTCCCTGACCATTCAGTGTTAAGCAAATGCTGCTTATTGACAGTTCTCCAGTCAGCCCAGCCTTGGGCCATTACCTGTTTTGCTTTTCACTTCCCCACGAGTTATATACACGCTATTACTAAAGTAACTTGCACCAGAAGCTTACTAACTTAAAGACTATATGTATTTTTTATTTTATTATAGATTCTAGCTCTGAAGATGAGAAGAAGAAAGTAGGGAGTAAGCTCCCAGCTAAACAACCTGTGATAACGAATACTTCCAAACCAGCAAAGGTAGCTGTCAAGCCTGGACAAGCAAAGAAAGACTCCAGTTCATCCTCAGACAGCTCAGGTACTGGAGTGGAAGTAAAGGAGAGTTCCCAAATCAGGTTGTGCTTGCTCAGACCTCTGTGTTTCTAGGCAGGATATGAGGGTGCAGTTGGGTAGGAATACCCACGGCAGTGAGCTTTCAAGCAGCTAATGAAGTGCACTGTGCATCAGCATTGAATCTATATGTTGAATCGTGTTGAAGGAATGAGGATTAGCTTTGCTTATCTTTTTCCATTCTAGATTCTGATAGCTCTGATGAGAAGGCCCCTGTGAAGCCTACAACTAAAGCAGCAACCCTTGCAACAAAGAAGTCACAAGCAGCCACAAAAAAAGCACAAAGTAGCTCTGATTCAGATAGCAGCTCCAGCAGCTCTGAGGACGAGAAGAAAGGTGCTCCAGCTAAATTAGCTGGCAAAGTGGGTAAACCAGTGTCCAAACCTTCCACCCCAGCTCCCAAAGCAGACACTTCTGACTCCGATAGCTCAAGCAGTGAAGAAGAAAAGAAGCCAGCAGTGAAACCATCCGCAAAATCTCCAGGGGCAGCAAAAGCAGCTGTGGGGAAGAAGGCAGCTGCTTCTAGTAGTAGTAGTAGCAGCTCATCTGATAGTTCCAGCAAAGAAGATGAGAAGCCCAAGAAAGCAGGGAAGGGGGCACAGGACACTTCTAAGACTACTGCCTCCGCAGAGAAAGCAAAAGCATCTACACCAGCAGCAAACAACGTGAAGTCTAAGCCAGCTGGTGGCAGCAGTAGCAGCAGTGAAAGCAGCTCTGAAGAGGAGACTGGAAAAGTCAATGGAGGTACTGCCTGCAGTCTGGGAAGTGGGTCTGTCAGGCAGCGTCACTGAGCTAAGCACAAACGGGAGCCTTTCCTAAACAGTATTCAGTCTAATCTCCATGTGCTATTAGATTATGCCATCTGGGGCAGTACTGAGAGAGAAGGACTAGTTTTTAATTTGGTGTGATCCTTTCTGTCTGTATTGTCTGTCTGCTGGGAGTAGCATGTGTGGTAGCATGAAGTACATTTCTTTATAGTTGTTGCCAGTTATCATCTGCATGCAGAAGATCATTAGTGACAGCAAGACAGACTGCTGGAGGACCTTGTCTGTGTCGAGTGGGACACCACAGATGATGCCCCAATGCATAATGTCAATCTTTAACCCTCCAGGAAGAAACCAGCTTTGAATGCAATAGTGATGTGTGCAAGTGCATACTGTGTGACTCCCAAGAATGGGCAAATTCTAACCAACAGAACTTTCTCAGAAGCTCTCATTAATACACAAGTACAATTGATACAATTAATGTATCAATTAATGTACAATGTATCACAATTGTACACAACTACAATGATACAATTAATGTATCATTAATACACAAGTACCCTATTCCACAAAACTATCTTCAGGCATTAGGATAGGATGGCAAAATTCTTGCTGACCCAGGATGACTGTTTGCATCTGTCATAGCATTCTGTTTTCTGGGGAGATGGTGCAGGGACTGATTCTCACACTTCTGTCGACACTGGGTTTGCATTCTGGGGGCGAGATACCATTACCTTTCCCAGCTCTGCAGTTACTTCCTTTGAAGTTTTACTGCTGTACATCTAACAGGCACGATCAGGAAGAAACAGAAGACAGAAGATGTTCAGGAGCCAGAGACACCACACAGTAAAAAGGCAAAGATCAAAGCCAAAACACCACACACAGTTCCCAAAGTGAAACGGGTGAGTGAGGGTGGACTGTGGTGGCTGGTGGGGGAGGCATCTCTGCCTCTTGAACAAGTAGGCTTGTTTGGGGTTTTGAGGGGGAAGTTAGGCCCACAGCATTATTCGTGTTTTGCTCCCTCCTCAATCACGTGAACCTTGTCTGGAGAACCCTAGGGAGTGCCCATATGTGC
Organism: Buceros rhinoceros silvestris; assembly: GCF_000710305.1. NCBI lineage: Eukaryota > Metazoa > Chordata > Aves > Bucerotiformes > Bucerotidae > Buceros > Buceros rhinoceros. The sequence continues at coordinate 4,154 of NW_010427724.1, read as the reverse complement.
ATAATGTTATTCTGACAAGGGTTGATTGGATGTGCTTGCACAGGAGCATCCCCGAGCCGCCTGATATGAAGAAGGGAAAGAATTATTAATCTTGATTGAGGTGATGTGAACAGGGCTACTTGCTATTTGCAGGGCAAAGAGGTTGTCACTAAAGGAATATCAAGTGTGTGTATGAGTATACGGAGTCTTGTGTTCCTTCTCTTTAACAGCCAGCTTCTCCATTCCGCCGTGTAAGGGAAGAAGAGATTGAGGTGGACGCCCGTGTTGCTGATAACTCATTCGAAGCAAAGGTAGGGCTCGGTAGTACCCAGAGTGGTAATGGTTGTCCTCTGCAAAACATGTCAGCAGAGAAGCCTTGGGCAGTCTTTTTGGTGGGAGCTTTTTCCACCAGGAGGTGCTGTTGGGAAGTGTGTGAGCACTGGCAGGAGCTGCATGGGAGACTGATGTCAGCTCCAGTTTAAATGCATGGTGTTTGCTGGGTCAGTTGAAGTGCAAAGCATTACCTTTACTCTCTTGGGCACTGACCTGAATTTCTTTTTCCTCTCCCCCTTCATCCCTCACAGAAAGGAGCAGCTGGTGACTGGGGTGAGAAGGCTAACAATATCCTGAAATACACTAAAGGCAAATCTTTCCGCCATGAGAAGACAAAGAAAAAACGAGGCAGCTACCGTGGGGGCACTATATCGACCCAAGTCAATTCCGTCAAGTTTGATAGTGACTGAGAATGTTCCCTTTGGAATTCATAAACCATCTGCTCACCACAATGGCTTGGATGGGCATGTGGACGTTATGGATGTCAAGCCTTCCTGGAATGCCATCTCCCCATGCCCATTGTGGGGCAGGCAGCTCCAGCATGGAGGTGTGGGAGAATGGTTGGATGTTTCCCCTTTTTATTTCTAATCCTGGTTTAGGCCCCTAATTTGGAACCATCCTTGAGCTGGTGTCATTGGCACCACTAGGGTGACCTCCAAGACTTAAATTTTCTACGGTCTTATTTTAAAAGGCTGGCAGTGATTTTTTCAGTTTCCTGCCCATCTAGGAGAAGAAAGAATAAATCATCCTTCTGTATCTTAATCTCACACTTCTTTTTTCAACCAGTTTAACTTGGATACCTGTGAAATGGCAAGTAGTGTAACTTGCCTTTGGCTAGTTACTGTAAGAGCAACAACTGATCTGAACCCTCTGGCTGCAATCCCCTCCCCCACCTGACATTTCAAGTTCGCAGTTGCAGTGTGACAGGGTTCCTCTTTCCTGTTTCCTACTTTTGTAGTTCCACCTTGCAATAAATTCCTACCTTGCTCTTCCTTTCACTCCTGTTGAGGCCATTAGCCAGAGTACTTTGAGAAGCAGAGTCTAGATACACCTTAGCAGCTGAGTAACTGTATTGCTTGCAGTTGCAAGTTGGGGACTATTGTCAGAAAGACCAAGGTCTTAGTGCTGCTGAGGCACTCTTGATAACACTTCTTTGGGAGTGTTGTGGGAGAGTGGAGATGTGCAGAAACTTGACTGCATGGGGGTTGTGGTGTTTGGCTCGGTGGGAGTGGTTGAGGAGGCAGAGGAGATAAAGCTTTCAGTTCTACCCAGCTCTGCTTTTTGCTGTCTTTTTGTTTCACAGCCTCTGACTGCAGTGTGATGTTATTCCTTGTTCTCTCTGAGCATAAAATGTGCCATGCAGCTTGTTAGGAGTCAAGATGAATGTATCATTAATGCCTTAAATTTCTTTCTGTGTTGGATCACTTGCTCTTTGAGCTGTTCTCCATCTGTTAAATCCTCTTAAGCAGCAAATGCCCCTTTCCCCATAGCATTAAGGCAAGTAAAGCCTGGTGCTGTTAAGGTTTGAAATGTTACCTACAAGTACGTTTGATATGGGGAGCCTCAAATAAGTTCAGTAAATTGCAGCCTAAACTGAGATTTTGTGAGTAGTTAAGATAATCGAATGGCTCCCTGCCATTGAGAGGAGGGCTTGCTTTCCCTCCAGTTGTGTGACTGCTTCCTTATGCAACTCGCATCTGGCAGAAAATGGTTCCCCCAACTAAATTTTTCACCCTGTTGGGCTGGTTAAGTTAATTTTAGTCTGTGGAGCAGTCTCCTGAGCCCACTGCCATTATGAATTGAACAGCATGTTTGGGAAGCGGGGTAGTGGGCTGTGAGAACTGCTCACCCCATGTCATGAAACTACCAGCCATTGAGAGGGGTCGTTGCAGGGCCTGATTTCCATGTTTTCACTCCCTCCCTGAAGGGTGACAAGGAGAAGAGCCCTGTTGTTACATGAAGCTACGTTTGTATGCAAAGCAGTGTCACCTAATTGAGGGCTGGATGAAACTTAGTGAAGCCACCCCCATAAACATGAGCTGTAACTTGTTCCAGTGAGCATATTTCAGGTCTTCCCCCTCTGACTTGCACAATCACTCTGGTGTCTGGATTCCAGGCTACAGTGTGAAGGAGCCCAGGAGACCACGGTTATTACAAGGAATTAAAGGTTAGAGGCCAAAGGAAAGGTGGGAAGAGAGTGTTTTCTGCCTGGGGATTTGAACAGCATCTTGCCTTGTGACTTGTGTTTTCTTCTTCCTTTTGTTTATCAGGAACTTATATTTGGGAGTCCCGAACTTTTTAAACTTCTGTGTTTTGGGGGTATTTTAAGTGTGAGAATTTTAATGTGTCAGAGAGTAAAAGATTGCTGCCTTTGTAATCTGAGTGGATCTGGTCGTTAAAGGTGTGGAATAGCGGGTGGGAAAAGGGAGGGTACCAGTGCTGGAGGTGTTGCAATAACTTTTTCTACGTCTGTCTGCAACCAGTTGTCTCCTTAGTTGCCTGCTAGTAACCTGCATATTGCAGGCCGTTGGCAGGGAAAGGAGGCTTGTGCAGCTGGTTGTTGAGTGACTGCAAGAAGTTTGGATAAAACTCTAGAAGAGTGTTTGCTTATACCAAGACAAACTGAGGCTGCTCCAGTCCCTTTCCACCAGAATATGTCTGGTTAGCTCTTCTCAAAATACTGCTACCAAATCAGCTGTGTGGCAGCTGGCAATATAATGTAAGTAGCGCCAGCCTGTGGGAATAAGAAACAATAGGCATAGCTGAAAAATTCTGCATATACCTGGTTAAAAGAAGTAATTTCTATGTTCCCTTGGTCTCTTCTTCCTCTGTGATCATCTGAGCAGGGAGAAGAAAGCTGCTAGAAGGTAGGGCCTGGTGGAGGTCTTGTGTGCTGTAATCTTTATTTTTACCACTTGTGCCACACCTCTGAGAAAGGCTGGGGTGAACGGCCAGGGGGCTTGGGCTGTCAGTTGCTCTGCACCCAGTGCTGTCTGCCCCAGCCTTTCACCTTGAACGTGACAATGTAGAAAAAGATGTAACACCACTCTCTGAGGTTTCAGCCACAGATGCAAAGAATGTCTTTAGCCTCGCTAGAGATTAGCATCTGACTGAACAAGTGCCAGGGGGTAAAATGCTTTGTGACACTCAAAGTTATGTCCTCTCCTCTATGCTGGACGCTCCTGGGGGAAACCTGCGCGCTTCACAAGCTTTTGCAGCTGTTAGGCAGCCTTAATCTACGTCTCTGCTGCTGTACCTGCTGTAAACATCTCGTGGGGTGCCTAGCCGTAGTTTCCCTGTGCATCCCTGGTGCGGTTTTAGCTGTGGTTCGTACTGGAACTGGACTAACAGGACATACCTCTCTGGTGTGTGCTGCACCTGTGCATGCCCTGGAACGCTGTCCCTCGTGTCCCAGTTCCCCTACGCACCATCCTTGCTGTTTTTCTGTCCTCACTACTGCGCGTGGAGCCCCGTCCCCCTCCTCTCGCAGAGCCCGGAGAGGGGGTCCTGGCCCTGTGAGTGCCGGCGTAGGGTCCAGCAGCGGTTCCTGGAGGGATGCTCTGACCCTTTTGACGCACTGGCCTGGCAGCAGGCACAAGCGGGAGCTGCCTGGCGCTGTCTCCCTGCCAGCTGGAGCTGCCGGAGCGGCGGTGGGGGCTCTCCGTGCCCTGCCTGCATGCAGCTGACCGCCTGGCTCTGCTTGGCCCGCGCGCCGTGGCGCTGCCTCCCTGCCAGCTGGACCTGCCGAAGCGGCGGTGGGGGCTCTCCGTGCCCTGCCTGCATGCAGCTGACCGCCTGGCTCTGCTTGGCCCGCCCGGGCGGGGCGGCCCATGGGTGCGGTC
>NW_010427723.1:6822-9840 GCF_000710305.1 Buceros rhinoceros silvestris | reverse complement strand
TGGCTCAGCCTCGGCCAAACCGGTGACACCCTCCTTCTCCGCATCTGTAACAGAAGTGCACTTTCTGTGCACTTGCACTGCATAACTTAGCAACTCTTCTAACTGTAACTGAATAGCATACTCAAAACCCACTTAGGGGTCTTCATTAAGGGAGCTATTTTTCAAAGAAATACTCCCTTTTTAAAGGTGGCATGGTCAGGCTAACTGCTCTGGGAACTGGTGGCAGAGTAAGGACAGTAAGGTATAACTGTTCCTTTGAGAAACCCCCATTTTTTCACCTCCTCTCAGATGTATGAAGAAACCAATTTCCAAGGCGCTGCCTTTATTATGCCATTAGATGGCAGTGCAGAATTAATCATAAGTTTCCATTCTGCCACAAAACTGTAGGCAGAACTGGAGGGATACAGGGAGCGGAGAGCGACAGCAAGAACACATGAATTAGGGATTTTTTATAACTAGGGGCTTATGCATTGACCACCACTGGCGAGTGCTGTCTGGCAGATTAGTTCCCTTTTTGTTAGCAAATATATTAATCTCAGTGAGTTTACCACTTTGGCACAATATTAAGTAAAACTTAAACCACAGATTATTTCAAGAATAAAGATGGTTCCGCCCTCCAAGTGACCATATCTACAGAAGCTATTCTTAGGTAAGAGAGTGGAAACTTGGTGTCCAAACCATACACCTGGCACCTCTAATTCCCACCCACGGCTTTTTTAATTGATACTATCCATCACTTGCTCATGGCTGTTCAAGGGCACTCAGTGTGGTTCTGAAGTGTCAGGGGTTTTGTCTTGCTTTTGTGCTGACCACACGTAAATGAAAACTCTTTACAGGGCTATTTCTCCCCTTTTCAACACTGATCTCCCTTATGCAAGAAAAGCTTGCAACTGCATCTCCTTAACTTCCTTCCTTCCTCTGCCACATGCTGAGCTGCCTGTAGGACTGCTTGTTTGTCCTTCTCTTAAGTACCCAACCAAAATACATTTGAGAACAGTTGAGGAAAGGCAGGAAATAGAAGTAAATGAATCATAACCAGCTGCATCCAGTAGTTAAAAGGGATGCTGTCAATCTTATGTTTAAATCAAAGGCAGTAACAAATAGCAAGTGGAAGTGAGTGACAAAATTAATGTAATAATCCTACCACATTTCTCCTTTTCATCAAAATGGCTGTAAAGCTAAATTTAAGAGTTCTGAAAAAATACCAAACCTCACCTTCTGTCTTCTTTTAATTTTGGCATTTTTTTCTTCCTGTGTTTATCAGAATTATTTTTAAGATGGCAATACCACCTGAACAATATCCTTGCTCCCCAACCTGCAGGTTGCCAGGCAAGCATGTTTGTCCTTAAACTTTCCCCAGGGCAGAGCAAGTTTGCACGGCCTTGCTAAGTTACTGGATTATCTCTCACGTAAGACTGCAATGAAATGTATTCAGGCTTGGTGCAGAGTGCCCAGTACAAGGCCAGACCAGCTCTATAAGCAAGAGGAACATTAGGTCACAGACGTAACGAAGCATTTTACCGAGTAATGCAGTCTTCTGCCTGCTTCTCTTTCTGCAGTTTGTGATAGACAACAGCAGCCACAGCCAGGGGCCCGGCATCTCCACACAAGAAAGTGATGGATCGTCTTGTCAGACAGCTCAGGCTCTTCTTCACGTACTCATGAGCCACCTGAAGGTAGGCTGGGTCTCCGTACACATCATACAGGTGCAAATACAGCAAAGCAATGCCTGCAAAAGGAACATGAAGGTTGCACCCACTAGAAAAGTTTACCCTTTCCGCTATGTGCCCTGGCTGTTTTAGCAAGCCTAAAAGCCTTGCCCTCAGCCTCATCCAGGGCATAAGCTTTCTAGACAGGCTTCTCAGGCACATAACCCACAGCTGCAGCATCCACAGCTGCTTTTTCTGCTTTGAGACCTCGTGTTGCTGCTCATGAGTGGACTGCAGGTCAAGACAAACAGCACCTGGGTGTTTTGATGTCTGACCCAGGACATCCTGGAGGACAGCAGAGCTTCTTTTATACATGTTACATAAAATTTTAGTAGCAAGGAGCAAAAAAGACCGAGACCAACCCACCTAAATCTATCAACTGTATCTGGGAGTGCTGCTAAACAGTGGAGGAAAAAAATCATCTGATACTTGTGGCAGAGCAATGCCGAGTTGTTACCCTATCTCAATTATTTTTTCCCATGCCGCGAGGTAAAGGGCTAGGTCACTTAGCTTGGATTGGATTGGATTTTTTAGAAAGTGACATCATCAGCTCTAAGAAGCAGTAAATTTACAGTATTCTACTTGGCTTTTTGCCTTTTTTTGCACACGCACACACCCTCCCCCCCACATTGGAAAGCACTGACAAGGTTGTTAGAGCTTGCTGGATGTCACCTCCTGCTGGTGAGCAGATCCCAAGCCCTACATCCTAGATAAGAAAGGGACTGCCTTACTCTCCTCTGCAGTACATCACAGTCATTGTCTGAAACAGAAACAGCTACCTGGAATGCTGGAAAAGGTCCTCTCTGGAGGTTTTCAATGGCCAGCTACAGAAACAACTCTGCTACTGAGAAGTCACATCAATTGTTGTCCTTTGCCTCTGTCTGCCCTGTCTTCATCCAGCTCGTGAAAGCATGTAGTAGGTAACTGCAGAGTCCTCAGTAAGTCTGTGTCTGAAAGGTCTTCCATGTCTGAACCATCCTTCTGATCTGGAAGGCATCCTCAAACACGCACTAAAGAAAGCTACTGGCTTACATCACTTCGAGAAAAGCTTATTTCTCCCCTTACCAGTAACCATTTCTAACAAGACTCAGGTCCTGCATTGAAACCTAAATTAATAGAGCCAATCTCTGCAGATTTTGATGTGGTTAAGGTGAAGGGGGGCAAGCATGCTGCAAAATTACTTTCCATGGTACTGAGGACAATTTTAAATTTAGATCATTTTCTCATTTTGCATGGGTAATCTCCAAAGCTTCATGCTACAGACAATTCAATTCCACATATATATTAAGGACAAATTTCCATTTCCTGC
>NW_010427723.1:1057-6777 GCF_000710305.1 Buceros rhinoceros silvestris | reverse complement strand
AATTCCACATAGATATTAAGGACAAATTTCCATTGCCTGCTGAAGCTAATAACCTTGTCCTCTCTCTAAGCAGTTCAGTGTTAGTATTTCCAGAGAGAGCTCACACGTACGGTGCCATCACTTAAGTCTGCAAGAATGTGGACATGAAGCTCTTCTTTAAGGAGAAAGCCTCCCCTTCCAGCTAGCAAATGTCAAGTGACTCTCCTTGATTTATTTAGCACCTAGCAGAGCTTCTATACCTTAATAGGCCTGAGAGCTTTCCGAGCACAACTTGCACTCTTGGCTTATCTGCTTTAATATACAACCTCTTGCTTTGTAAGTAGATTCTATTCCCACTGCCATCATATCACCCTAATTATGTACATAACTACCACGCTAATGCCACTGAATTCTTAGATCGAATTCTTAGAAAGTAAATGTCTCAGCATTGTTTTCCTCTGACTTCTTTGCCCCTCCTGTTTCAAAATATTTCTCGCCCCCTTTCCTCCCAGTCCCAAGCGCCTTTGGAAAAGACTCCAAAAAAAGTTGATCTATACTAAAGGATGGAAGGGATGAGTTGTTTCCCCAAAATCATTCATTCTTCCTTTTTTTTTTTTTTTTTTAAAACCCAAGGGTTGTACAAACTGAATCTAAAGCCAGTTTTCTCAACTCATTCCCCAGGGAATTTTTACTCCCCAGCTGATCAGAAGGGCACAATGCAGTGCTACCTTCAGCCTGCTGCTTGTTCTGGTGCTATCTGTGAGCCCCAAAGTAGGGAAGGCCAGCAGAGGAGAGCAGGCCCATGCGTAAAGAGATGATGTTCACAGATGTACGTAGGGGATATAAAATGCCGTTCCCTGGGTGGAGAACACCCTATACTGATCTGTGTGCCAAGATGCAGGCAGCATATTTCAGAGGCAGTGCAGGTTGGAGATGAGACTTCCATGTGATGGACTTGGCTCAGCTAAGCAGTTTTGCTGTGCAGAAGCTATTTCATAGCTCCACCTCACTCCTTCTCCAGTAATACCTCCCTCAGCCCAACTGACCAGGTGGCGTTTGACACCTGACCGGGTGTTTGTCTGGCATGCTCTAAGTGCTATACAAACATGGCATCATCAGTCAAATGGGGCTAGGTAAGCAGTGGGTCTGCTCCACTCATCTGTGCCCTGGAGGTCTGTTCTCAGTGTCCCGGTTGGAAATGCGACCTATTTTTGTGACCTCTGAGACTCCTGATTGTTTCCAGCAGAACTGCCATGCAGTGGATGCCTGTGGCCTGCTACCGCCGAAGATGTATGGGCCTCCTTCTGTTTATTGGTTACTGTTGGACATTCTTCTCTGGAGTTTCTCCACACTGCAAAGTTTTTTAGCTCCTCCTTGCAGTGCAAGACCTGCTGCACAGCCACGTGTGATCGAGAATGCGTGAAACCTCACTCAACGGTGCAGGACTGCAGTGAATGCATGTGCTACCAACAGCGTCACCTTTAGCAGGGTTCTCCTGACTGAAACTGCCATCTCTAGTGTGCAGGAAGCCAACACACTGGAACATTATTGCCTGAGATTCTTGCTCACTGCAGGGAATCAGGAGGCAAAAATCAATTCTGCATGCCTCTCACAAAGCCTGTTTATTTATCATCTTCTGAAGGACAGTAAATAACATCTTTCTCCTCCTGCCATTCTGTATGAGTAGTACTGTAGAGGCAGAGCGGTGCTTTGCATTAGAGATTTCTTTTGAGCAAGGCAGAGGAGGAGACTTAAATGAACACAGTAGAAATGGAATTGTTTGCACCAGCTGCACTGGTTGCCGAGTGCTGATGACCCTGCCTTCAGCAAATGTTGCTTTCAACCGAGCAGCCATTGTTGGGGATATCCGAAAAGTTCTTGCTTGAGAGCTGAAGCACTGCAGCAGGCTGAACAAATATCTCATCCATAAGGCCATTCTCTTGATCACAGAGAAGTAAAGCTGTGCCTCAACTTCCCTGCAAGTTTAGACTTGTTCTTTAAGTCAGACTGCACTACCAGTGCAAACAGTTCTGCTGGTGGGAGATCAGCAGTAGCGAGACAAAGCTTCCCCTTCATGCTGAACAGAGTAGATAAAAGTGAGGAAGCACTGCTCAGTGTCAGCTCAACTGCAGTCCCCTTGCTGACAGCACCAGCAAAGCTGCCTACTAAACTCTTCTGAACATGCCTCCTTATCCATCAGGAGCTGAGCTGCAAGGTGGTCCTTTCACAAAGGACGCTAGGTTGCCACAAGAAGAAATTTCTTGACCTAATGAGGAGCAGTTCCAGTAATAAAATACTCAGAGATCTCGCAGTGACCCAGGAAAGTCAGGCAGCATCCTCAAAGCAGGATGTCAAACATGGAGGGAAGAAGCGGAAACCGTTCTCTACACAGTGATGAAGCCAGACGGCTTCCAGTAAGAAACCTGATGTCACTTTAATGAGTCAGGCATGGGGTATAAGTTACAGAGGGGGTGGCATAGCTTTACTGCCCAGCTCGAAGGAGAATAAGCATCTTTGCAGGTACAGATACATGAGATGTTATCTTGAGCTCATAAATGGACGCCCAAGCCATGCTGAGAGTGAGACATCTTCTCCAGAGGGCTGTATCCTTACACGTTCAGAACAGTCTGGGGTGCCACGGGTGCATTTTACTCTAGTTTGCAGCTTGCCTTCCTAGTACACTGTGGTCATGGTGCATTTCTTAGGATGGCTCAGCTTCTCCCACCTTAAAACCTGGAAAAAGCTTCTTTTTCCCCCCCAGGGAAAAAAAAAAACAAAACACCCGAACAAAAAAAATCAAGCCAGCCCAAACCAAAACTACCCATTTACCCCATCACAGAATCCTAGAAGACGTCAGATTAGCAAGGATCCATGAAGGTGATCTGATCCAAGCCTTCCAAAGTAAGGCCAGCTTCAGATTTGCATCCCATTGCTCTGAGCCTTGTCCAAATACCATGTCCAATAATGGCGATTTCACAAAAACTACCCACCAAGCACTTGGCAGAAATTTGGTTTATGTGGGTGACACAAGGCGCTCTATTCTTTCATCAATGCATCCTCCCTCCTTCCTTCTGCAGGAAGTATCTGAGGATTTCTGTTTTTCTGAACAGAGCTCTCAAGGAGATGCAAGTTCTCTGGGTTCTGAGGTTAAAACTAAGGTATTACACTAGTGCATTACAGTGTTCTTCCAGAAGCTCTTCTGAACTGGTACAGCCAGAATTTCTATCCATTCACAAATGGCTTCTCTTTCATCTGGCATGTCTTTTGCAGAGTCCTTTCAAAAGACAACTCAGCCCTGCTCTTGGTCTCTGCTGGCCAACAAGCCAAAAGCTGTGGGTGGGGCAGGCCAGCTGGTTCTCAGCAGCCTGGTTCAGATGCCCTCGAGCTCTGCAAGTCAGAACTATGACATTGCTAGAAAAGGGAATGCTCGTGCGGGAAACAGATTCCAAAGGCACCACTGTAATGTGGAGGAAGGGGCATCTCTCCCTTCTGTCCCTTTCAGGTGGCAGATTAGGACAAAACAGTGCAGCAGGCACTGGCCTCTGGAGCTTCCTAGTTTCTGTAGCCAGCTCAGAGGTGTCAGGAGTGGAGTCAGTCACCTTCCATTCCCACTCCACTGTCTAAGCTCCCAGTCAAGGAGGTCTCTGGAGTAAGGCCTATTGTGCTATGAGGAACACCACATGTGCATGTGCTCTTCGGCATCCTCATGCTAATCTATTTGAAAATGGAAGAGGCAGTTGTAGTTCTGCCAGGTTTTGAATGCTGCTGGTTCAGAATTAGCTTACAGCAGTTTACCTTCCCGCAGTCCACACTTTGATACCAGGGATACAGATTAAGACCGTTAAAGCCCTTACAGCAGCTGAGCTAAACTGATTAGAAAACAGAACGCAACAGCCGAGCCTGGTCTAGACCCAGGCACGTACCAGGTGTTGCCTACGGGGCCCGATCTCTACCGGGAACCGAATGAAACTGTAAGAAGCCCATTCAAATGTGTTCTGAGGGCATTCAGCCATACGCTGGATCCTCTTGATCCAAAGTGTATTTTCACTGCCTCCGAGATGGAAATCTAAGTCTTTCCCTCCCTCTGCTCCAAATTCACGTGCCAAGAAGCCGTGTCTTCCCTGGCACAAATGCAGGCTGGGGGAACAGGGCTCTGTCAAGTGTGCTGGGAAAGAAACAGGCACCAAAATAAAATGCCAGCATATGCTGTATATTACTGGGCTTAATGTAGTACACTCAAGTATGTTACACTTCATGCAGAGTTTGTGCTAAGGGAGCCACATTTCCAATCCCTCCTATTAGCAGCCACAAGAGTGTGGGTTGATTTCAGACTGCTGGGCAATGATTTACATGAGAAGATACTCAACAAGCCTTTTCTACATAAGCAATTACAGGAAAAAGCTGCTGTCTTGGCCCAATTAATTTTGTCTCTGGAAACCAGTACTGAATAAATTATTACAGCTAGGATTAGAAAAGAAGAAGGGGTGGCAAAGATACAGAGTAATATCTGCAAACTTCCTTTTGCTGGCTGTGACCTGCAGAAAATCTGTTTTTCCTAACGCTATTAGCCAAGAGGAAAAGGTTGTGTGCCCAAGGAGGAATGATCCCTGCAAGGAAAAGAGCCAAATAAATCCCTCTTGAGAAATCCCTTTCCAATAAAAATGAGCTGAAATCCTACCAGAGCGCTCAACCACTGCTTCACAACTGCCGTCACTTTCCAACATGAAGCTCTTTAAGGCCACCATAAGGAAGGGAAAATGGTCTCTGGGGAAAGGTGTTTACCTTCTTCCTTCAGACTTTCAGAGTACTCCTAACATCAGCTAACTGTCCTCTTGCTTTATCTCCTGCCTTATTCTGGCCAGGGATAGACTCTGTCATCATGCCAAGTAGCACCCTCATGACTGAAGACCCTCTTTACATATGGAGTGCTTTTCATCTGAGGTGACCTGAGTAGGGTCACACGGACTGGAAGACTGAACCTGTCTTCCAAGATGAAATCAGCCAGCACTGAACAAAAACACATAAATTCCCAGGCACCAGCAGCAGAGTGCTGCCAGGCAGCAAGTGATGAAATCAGTGTCCTCCCACACTGGAATTTAATACTGGCATCCCAGCATTTCTTATTAACTGCTCTAAAGTGATCCAGGTGCCCGTCTACCTTACTAACATTTTTAAGTAGTCATTTCTAGCATTGCTGTCATCAAGCTGCAATGTTAGTTTAGCACCAACACAATGAACGCCATTCTCCCAAGCAAACAGTTGGCATCAACTGTTCCCGAGCACTGAAGCACAAGCCAGCCACACCCATGTTATCATGTAGAAAGCTGCCATTTAGGATTGCAGAAAGAAAAAAGCAGCAGCAAAAAATCTTGCAGCAAGCATGAAATTAATTGCAACTATCCCCAGGGTCCCTCCCTAGAGCATGGCACAACGCAGAAGGCTGGAAAGCTGATAAATCACTCAGCAGTAGGATGAGGTGGCAGAGAAAGGTGTGTCTTCCCTGGCTCCAGTGGGTAGGAACAGGGAGGGGAAGGCAGGGCACACTCCCAAGGAACGAAAACCAGGCCAAAAATGCAGAACAGGGGAAAGACAAGCTCCTGCAAGGCTTGCACACAAGAGTTAGTGCGAGGAAGGTGTCCATCCTTCATTATACTCACATTTGTATTTCTGCTCCTTCTGGCAGGTACTGGAGCAGAACTAGCCCTGGCTAAGTAGAGGGGCACTACCTGGGGAGCAGGAAT
>NW_010427723.1:460-942 GCF_000710305.1 Buceros rhinoceros silvestris | reverse complement strand
GCGACCTGCCAATCAGACAATGTCAAAAGATAAAATTCAGCCCAAACAGAAAAGGCAGACATTATCTTAGGCCAAAAGCTCACCGCTGCTGCATGCAAGGGCTCGTGCAGGTAAACGACCTACCACATGCATCTGCCTGCTTCAAAGAGCACTGGTGTCCTTGTCGCAATCCCCACTGCAGTCAGATTTGGAGCCAGTCCTTCAAAGGTTCCCATGTTTGCTCTCCATCAGGTGCTGGCTTTTTGTGCAAGTTTGGCACTATTAACCAACACAAGACCCAATGCTGCCCTGCTACACTACAGTCCTCCCTCCGCAGCTTGAAACCTGCTCCAAAAATGGTGAGTCCCGAGAAAGACAGCACCGTGCTTTAACAGACTGCAACATGTAGGAGCCCTGTTCTTGATGCGGATCTACTAACGTGGTCATTCCAACAGCCCCAAACCCCCATGGTCTGTCCTAGGCGCAGCCCTGGAGAGCTGCTC
>NW_010427723.1:0-304 GCF_000710305.1 Buceros rhinoceros silvestris | reverse complement strand
GCGGTCCCCCCCCCGCCCCGCCCGCCCGCCCTCCCCCCCCAGCCGGTGTACGTGGTGCAGTCCTGCGGGTCGGCAGACTTGAGGCCCCTTTCCATCTGCTGGAGCAGCTCCCTGATTTTGTTATTCAGCCTCTGCGTGAATTCGGGGGTCAGCTGTGGAGAAAAAAAATAAACCCACTCAAACGCGAAGGGAACACGGGCAGGCAGACGGGGTCTTGGTAAGCTGGAGGTACCCGGAGGTGTCACAGTCAGGGCACCGGGTGGTTTTTAACCCGGCTGCTCCCTGCTAGAAGCCCTTGGGCACC
>NW_010427722.1:0-4110 GCF_000710305.1 Buceros rhinoceros silvestris | reverse complement strand
GGGTGGGGGGGTGGTGTGGCAGTCCCAAAGCCTTGTGTGGTCAAAGAGTAGCAGGAGCCCCTCAGCCAGCTGCAGAGCGGTGCTGTGGCGTATTGAAAACACGTCCCCAACCAACGATCACGCGTCCCCAGAGGTAAGAACTCGACAGACAGAGATTCAGCGATCAAAGACCTTTATTAGTAGCACAGCAAACTTTACATACCCTCTGTCCAGAAGTAGTAGTTTTCCAGGAGATAACTAGCCCCCTAACAAGCCCCTTACAAGCTAATAACAAGACTCTGTTAACTTATTTGTGCAGTTTCACTCCTTTATTTCCCAAGTCAATCTAGCCCCAAACATTCACTGTTATTTGCAATGGTTCCTAGCACGTGGTGGTATTCTTGCCATGTCTTCTGCAGGTGTTCACAAATCCCATGGCTTATGGCTCACCAGTGCAATGACATCCTGGCCTTGAGCTGATGGTACATCACCAGCTGTCCCCTTACCAAACAAAGTAACAAAAAACCCCCAGGTTTCTTTCCTCTTAAATATGTTAACACAGATTTGCTGATTGGCTTGGCCTTGGTCAGTGGTGGATCCAACTTGGAGCTTCAGAAGCTTCTCGAAGCTTCTTGCACGAGCAACAGCAGTACCTCCCTCCTCTGCCAACAAAACTAAGTTAGACACAAACCCAATACAGCCACTTTAACAGAAGGTGGAAACAACTCAACCTCTTTTTCACGGAAAGGTTTTGAATTCACTGTCTCTACTGGAAGCTGGTTGTTGATAGACATGTCAGTTTATGGTCATTATGACCATACCCTAATGTCAGTGAGTTCCTGCAAAATTCACATGGATCTTAAATACTCCTTAGAGGTCTTTATCAGTTTAAAAATTATTCTTTTAAAATAATGCTTGATTAAGCATTCAAACTATATTTTGCTAATGTTCTGTAAACATATGCCATACATTTTGAGTGATATTCCTGAAGATAAGAGGACAGCATCAGGACATATACATTTTTTCTGATTTGTCTAATTATCTGTTAAGAAAATAGTGTACATATAATCTTGTATTTGCTGACTGACTATTGCCAGAATTGTAAGTAAAATAATAAACCACACTGGAATACAAGGAAATAGTTAGCAAAATATTATACATCAGCATCCATGTCCCATTATTTTTAAAGCACACACACTAAAGAAATTATTTCTAAAATATACATACATAGCTGCTAATATCAGCAGTGCCACTTTGATGAAGCAATAGATAAAAAAAAGCCAACTATTATTTTGGTCATTTATATTCTCCTAAGAAATCCGATTGTGTTTTCTTGCCTGATTGCTTACACAAACCCAAGCAGAAACAGACAAGTGATATAGGAGATTCTCCTTTAGAACACCATTGCAGAGGAGATAGCTAGAATGAACCGCAATCAAGCTGAATGTTAATATTCTTCGAACAATTTACTCCTTCTCTCTGAGAGAATCACACTGCAGGAGAGATGAATTGCTGAGAACCTTGGAGTACTCTGTATTGAAAAAGCCACAAAATGGTGGCTTTTTCTGACAATTACTTGATTTACTTGCAAATTAAAGGCCTGTCAAACTGGTATATTACCACTGTGAGGATGAAAATCTTCTGGTACCTCTCTTCTTTGCCTTTATTTAACATGGCTTAGGTTAAGAGAACTTCTCACCTTTCAGGAACTAATTGACAACTACAGAATTACAAATGTAAATAAATAAATCAAACATACGAAGGAGGAGTGCAGATTTCAAGGTATTTAAGGTGTTCTCTTAGAAATCATTTGGCTTAGAAGTAATTCAAATGAATGTGTCAAAAGTTCCAACAAGCTATAGCTGACTTTTATTGCTTTAGTAATGATGAATACGTGGAAAACTGTCTCAGATAAGAAAGTACAGTGTGAAAAACTCTCCAGAGCACACAGAAGTCTCTACTTTTCTGAATCTTGAATGAAGCACCCATATGTGCTGGTATCATAACTAGCACAGACAAACAGTAGTTCTTGGGATGATGTATGAGCACTCGAAAGAGAAAGCTGTATCAAGTAGTAAAAGCACTAGCCATTTCCTCTGTTTTTAATTATGTAGATCTCATTACTATTATCCAATACGCATTAAATCCATGTTATTAGTTTCACAGTTAGAATAGAAAGAAGATACACATTATCATTCTGTCTAGATTTAATTCTACATTAAAGATCCTCTGCAAGGTCTACTTTAAAACTTCTTAAAACTGTCTACATTTCAGCTGAAGGAAGTAATTCACATAATTTAAGTTACACATTTTACATTAACTTATCTACTTGCAGAAATCATGAAACAGTTGGTACAAGAACCTCCCACTCTCCTTCCAGTATATTGGGTGTTAGTTTATCAGTACAGAAGATCCTAAATGAATATTTATTGCAAGAAATATTGTCAGAAAACTGAAGAATTCACCTTTTATTGAGTTATTTTTTACAATATTTTCTCTATCAAGTGTAGACTCTGGGGTGATACTCAAAGTGAATTCCAAAGCCAGGTGCCTGTGTACGTCTAAGTAAATCTCAAACACATTTAGTTTTAAGAATAAAGTTCTTCAGATGTATCTAGCATATTTTGCTTTCTTTCTTATGGAATTTAGATATATATATCATGTGTTTTAGCTTGCATTGCATTACAAATCAATCTTTTGTGGATAATTGCCCATCCATTCCACTTTCACTGAAAACATTGCCTTGTTAAGATAATAGCAAGATTATGTGAATTAAAAAGATAATGAAGCAGAAATGAATGTGCAGCCAATCACAGCTGCTCTGTGTATATGTAGCCAATCAGAGATGTAATTAGAAAAACAGAAAATGACAAAAACTTTTTAGAAGACAAAATTACAGTAAGCATTAATTTCTTTTTTCTTTTTTGAGAAAATATTACTGGCACCAAATAAATGACTTGAAAGAAGTTATGCAGATATAGTACTGACTAATTTCTATGTTGTATTTTTCATTAAAAACGAAAGACAAAATCAATTCACTAGCTTATTTGACAATACTACACATTTCTAAATTTATAAATTAACTCTAGAAGGTAAAGAAACTGGGAAAAAATACTTGATATGTGGGAATGCTCAGAGAATACAATTAAACTTCCAGTTTTACTGAACTCTAACTTGTGTGTCAGTGCTTAAAGGGTTGCATGTACAACAGATTTTGTCTCCTAATAACACTTGTTTAAAATGTTCAATGTCTGGATTTGGTACTGTAAATAAGGACAAGGAATTTAAAGAAAATTTTAACTCCATTCAGATTTTTCCTTTACCTCATTGATAAGGGGCTCTTACTTTTCTTCCTGTTTCGGTCATAAAACCTCTTTATTTCAAAATAATTGGAGGCAATGCATGGCAATGGGAAGAAAAGGAACAGGGAGAATAAGGATCAACTAAGTACAAAAACCAGTAATGTGCATAGAATGACTGTCTGAATTTGGTTAATTCTTGAACTATAGATCTTATTCAGCTTTGTCATTGTCCCATGGACAATTTTCTTTGGGCTTTCTGGAGCAATGATTTCAAGGAGCAACTAGTAGCAACTTTGCACATCAGGTAGTAGAATCACAGAATCACAGGATAGTTTTGGTTGGAAGAAACCTTTAAGATCACAGAGTCCAACCTTTCACCCTGCACTCTCAGGTCACCACTAAGTCCTGTCCCTCAGCACCTCATATCCTTTAAATACCTCCAGGGATGGTGATACAACAACTTCCCTGGGCAGACTGTTCCAACACTTGACTAATATTTCTGTAAAGAGGTTTTTCCTAATACCCTACCTAAATGTCCCCTGGCACAATTTGAGGCCATTTGTGGCCTCTTGTCCTATCACTCACTACCTGAGAGAATAGACCAATCCCCACCTTGCTACAACATCGTTTCGGATAGTTGTAGAGAGTGATAAGGTTTCCCCTCAGCCTCCTTTTCTCCAAACTAAACAACCCCAGTTCCCTCAGCCATTTCTCATCGTACTTATTCTATTAGTTCCCTCACCAGCAACACTGCAGTACTTTGAACACACTTCAGCACCTCAAGACCATTCTTGTAGTGAGGGGACCAAAACGGGACACAGTTTTCAAG
>NW_010427721.1:14093-22766 GCF_000710305.1 Buceros rhinoceros silvestris | reverse complement strand
GCTCACAGCGGGCGGGAGCCGATGAGTGCAATTAGGTCCAGTCGTTAGTAAAGGAGAGAAGGTGGTGGAGTGCTGGGATATTAAAAGCTTAATGAAAACTGCTCCTTGACAGTTAGCCCGAGAAGCGTGTCCACAACAAAGCAAGCGCGGCCGCTGTGCACTTAAATACCCCGTACGTATGTGTTTACATTTGCTGTGAGACAACCACTAGTGACTTTGTGAGCCGCACGTTTATTTTTACCTCTCGACATGGCTGTGTACAGCAAGAGCTTGATTATTTCACGATTCAGCTGAATAAAGGGAAACGGAATGCCACAGTTGAGGCACTTGGCCCTCTGCTTGAAATTCAGAACTGAAGTCAGATGGGGAGGTGCTACACTGAGAGCACGGGCAAAATTAGGAAGCGCAGAAATAGGAGTGTGAAGAGTTACACTGAGCAAAGAGACATCTAAGACAGCCCACACCACCTGACCTTTGGCATTTGGCTGAAGTGCTTAATGCAGGAGCTAGACTTGGATTGTAGTTGAGCGAAAGCACTACGCTTTTAACTTAGGTTCCCCCACTTGCCCTCTGGAGATTGCTGACAGTGTCTGGAGCCTTGGCTCAGAGCAGACACCTATTGTGGATACCGAGAATAACAGGCATACGCTCCTTCGGAGTGCTGGTGCAGAGTCACACGGTGAAAACACTGGAGTGAAGAGCACTGTTTCAATCTGTCCCTCGACTCCAAGGCCTTACCATGGACTGCAGAGCAGTACTTCCATCTGTTGATGGCCCACTGCCTTGAGCTGTCTCCAGAGAGAAGGCATCTCCATCTTCCTCTTCTGAACACTCCACTGAAACACCGAAAGCTGCAGGGGTGATGCCGCCTTCTCTCCATGTTTAGCGATTAGATTGCTTGGAAGGTGAGAGCCCTACTGCAATCCCCTCTCTTCCTGAAGGGATTAGACAGCCTCCAGCTTACAGACTGGTTCTGGTGAGAGCATTTTCCTTGGGAAATCTGTGCCCCACTATAGAAAGGAAACCAAGAGACACTGAGCCAGAAAGAAGACGGAGCACAGGTGGGAGTGTGACTGCAGTTTAACAGTGATCTGTTCATGGGCGTTATTAAATGATTGATTGTCTTGGTAGCAAGGAAAGGACTGAACACCTCACCTTTGGAGGTGAGAGATCCAATAACTAAGATACAGGAACCCAGTTGTTTCTGTATTGTGGAAGTGCCACACCACTCCCACAGAATTAATCTGCTTCAGGTGCTTAATAATTACATGTCATTAATCTCTGGTCCATGACTTGCAGGCAGTGTTCTGCCTGCAAGTCTGGACAATGGTGTTCATCACTGTAGGAAAAAGGGACCGTGAAGTCTGATCGAGCTTGGAGGAAAGTATGAACATATTTGGAGGATATTACTTATTCACTGTCATTTCTAGTGGGTCAAGGGAGTAAAACGTTCTGCTACATCATTCATCTCTATGGTCTGAATTTTAATCAAAGCATTAACAATGCTTACATTTAAATGAAAACCTAGATACTTGCAGGGTTTAGGCTGTAAACACTGAGGGACACCAATACTGAGCTTAAGATTTGAAACAGACAAAAGTTTGTGTTTTCCATTAGCTGGAGATACAGTGGTTTTACCATTTGCCCTTATTTGAGCGTCTCTTGCCCGAACATCTTGCCTTGGTGTTTAAGTAGGAAAAGGCAGTCCTGAACACTGAAGCAACGTTCAGTATTCAGTATCTGCATAGATGCACATCACAAACCTTTCTTCTGGAGGATGAGATTTACACGCAACAGATACAAAATGTTATTAGAGTCATTTGTCAACGAGCGTTGTGAGTAAACTGGTGAAGAAGATCTGTGCTTTCTGTCATTTTCCTATTTAAGATGCACATACTAGAACACCAGTTTTAAGGCCTTTAAGAGAAGTTCATCAGTTCTGCCTCAGAGAAAAAAGAAGAAAAAGCCCTCCCTTTTCAACTCTGCTTATCTGTTCAACCTGTATAGAAACAAGATAACACCACTGAAAAAGAAATAATTTAACTTTAGCCTTGGCAGTTCTGTAATGAATGATACCAAGACTTGCACACATTTGCCAGACATTTGGCTGCGAAAATCATGATTTAACACAAAGGAACCAGTAAAACTTCTGAAGGACTCATCTGAAGGACACATGCCTGCAAGTCAATGTTACAGTTCCAGCATCATGCTTATTCTAGTTACTGAAATTTAATTACTGATAAAAAAATTGATTCAGGCACTAAACTGGAGAGCTTGTCCTAGGAAGATGGAGGTAGAAAATAATTATTTCCTTGAATTTGAGATTTGGTGACCATTCACTGATTTTTATTATTGCACCATTCTATTTTACAGAATTTCCTTACATTTGCAAAGCATTTATTCAAATGCATTTTGAATGCATTAAGTTGAAAAATATTTCCATATGCAAAATGAAGCATTTCTGATAAACCAAAGTCCCAGAAATGGCCACCAAGATTGGGCTACTCTATAGAGACCTTGTTTATCCCAGTGAGCTCAGGTTGCTGGAGTAGTTCCTGTTATTCTAATGTAAACCATACACTTTCTCTGCCACAACTTTTTAAAGCTCATGGAGTGAAGAAACATTATCATTAGTCAACAGTGACCTCAGCAGGCTCTGTTTTTTAATTGTTAAATGAAATAAGGATTATAATGGAATCAAAAGACACCTCTGTGACAATATTTAACTGTGAGAACTTGCTGTTGCATGCACATATTAGATGTTTTCATAAAAAACTATGAAATATCAGAGTGCCACAGTTAAGCTAATATTACCCATTGAACTTTTCTAACTCAGATAGAGTGGCAGGACAAACCTGACAAGAAAAGGGCTCCATTTAAACCGCTAACCAGTGACTAAATGACCAGTATTTAAATAAACCAAATACCAGATTATTACTAATATCCTAAAATATTTTTATTCCAAACATGAAAAACTTGAATTGGCAATTATCTTGTTTAAATGTTGCTCCTCTGAAATCTCCGCTTGGGATATGTTTCTTCATTATTTTAAGTATCTCTACAATTCCAGTGATAATTTTTTTAATTGCCTGACTTGATTGTTCAGGTCACAGTCTTTCACATTCTTGTTTATTATACTTGTTTTTAATTAAGTATACATGTTTAAGCAGTCCCATTACAGTCGGCATCTAATTCATAATGAATTCAAAGCAATGTTTAGTCATAAATAATGCATTATTGTGTAAAACATCTGTAAAGTGCAGGTGTGTCATACGTACATAAAAAGAGCAGACAGTACAAGTGGGGGAATATGAACGGATGTGCACTACAGACAGCGAAAATGTAGGTAGGCTAAACTGACAGATTTGTTTACTGGGAAGCATTTGTTAACGTTGTGTACTTGAAATTAATTATGTTTATCATTTTGGAAAGTTCATTACACTAGCAGTAAGTATGAGGATTTTGTTTTATCAAGCAGATCAACCATTTTAGCCTATTAATTGCAGCCTGAGGAATGTTTACTCTCTATCCTACCTATCATGCCAATTAGTTTGGCTACCAGCCTACTGAATTTGAGGGCTGAGGAGTAACAAGAGCTTAGCAGTAAATCAACTCCTCCCCTACAGACTATTGAAACCATAAGGAGTGTTTTTCCAAATCAAGATCATTCAAAAGTTCTTCTCCAAACTGTCTGTTATTACAACCATCATGCTGTGGCGTTAGTTTGTTGTAACGTAGCTTTAAAGCATATTGCTTTGAAAGTGAGACTCGTGTTTATATGTTTTTAAAAAGTCAAGATTCTTCAAAACTGAACAACAGTATTCCTTGCCTTTTAAAATAGTGAACAAAGCGCTTTAATGGAAAGTTAAAGAGTAGACATGAAGGATTTTCTGGACATTAGGCTCCCTTAAGGCCTCAGTTTACAAACTAGGAATTCTCTTTTGAAAGTCTTTACCTAGGCACTAATTTTGAGTAATTCTGTTGGGGATCCAGAAGTTAACTGGAAATGAGAGTTCATTGTATTTTTATAACATGCTGTTTGTTTGCCACCCTTGAAAATAAAATCTTTTTTGTTTCATATTAGTATCACCATTTGGAAAAAAATACTTCATAGCAATAATATTTGAGGTTATATTGGATAAGGTGGAGCAAAATTTGTATTTTCTTCTACTAGGAGAGACAGACACAATGGGTAAGACTTGCATCATGCACTTTTCAGCTGAGGCACATATGTTTTACCAGAGGGACTGCAACAACAAACCTGTTCTTGAAGTGTTTCTGATGCATCATTAAAAAGAGCATACAGACAGTGTTTGCCGTCTCCTAGCATTGTACTCTGCCCTCTGAGGAAAAGGTACAGAGTTACAAAATGGGCTGAGAGCCAGAATTCCGCAAAGGATTGGATTTCATTTTGTCCCTCTTTATATTTGTAACTAACTACTGGAGATATGCAGAGGCATTTGACTTCTGGGACATAAGGCATTTCATAAGCCATCTATTTTTGTAATTTGAGGCATCTGACTTTATTATTACAGGAGCATGCAAATCAAATAGCCCACAACGAGCTTTTAGAACTTCTTTAAACCTAAACTTTTCTTTTGCAAATTAACCAAAGTGTTAATATTGATCCAAACCTTTCATTAAATTCTCACATAGAGAAAAAACATACAGCTTTTAGTTTGTCATTTCAGGATGATATGCTTGGCAAATTCTCTTCATAGCAGAATATTAAACACTTTCACTGCTTTGAGGGAAACTGCATCTCTTCCACTGCAGGAGAGTAAGTAAATAAAATCGGTTGATTTTTGTCAGCTGAGTTTAGAAGCCAGCTTCTAAAATTGTCCTCATTTTATCATGTCCATGAGGGTAAACACCGGGTCTACACAGGCTTAGTAGGAATTGCGGTGTGTTATGTCTTCACTCTGAAGACACAATAGGAAAGTTAACACCCACTGCTGCTGATAAAGTTAGTTAACTAACTGCTTGTGCCAGTTTCTCTTGTTAGAAAGCTTACGACACACAATACCACAGAAAGAGGAAAAGCTATATATAAAAGAGGAATGAAGTTATTTTAATGAATGACAGTCAAAATCCACATTGTTCGCTTTAGCCTAGTTAACTTTTCTGAATTACAAGAAATGGTGTGGTGTTCTTTGTATGTGCCCACAGAAGAAGTGGTGGGAGAACAGGAGTTGGTGAGAGAACAGGAGTTGATAAACTCGTCATACTTAAGAGAGAAGTGCATTTCCTTTTAGTTCTTTGAGAAAAATAGCACAGCACAAATTATTTGAAACAGTTTTGTATAAGGTTGGTAACAAATAGTGGAACATAGTTTTTCATCGTCTGAGACATGGAGATTGGCAGACAGCAGCACAATACTTGGTGAGATTGTATCCTGTACTAAAGCTTGTAATGCAATTCCTTAATCCCATTCATTTATATTGTATTGCTCACGTATGTCAAATAACCATCGGCTTTTGCCCTGTAGGGATTGTAGGCTTGGGTACGTTGCACTAACCAGCACAAGCCCTAAGAGAAGTCAATTCCACCATTTAATTTGTCACCTAATCTTTCAACCTCTGAAGCACAAGTCAACAGTCATATTTGTTTATTTTTTGCTTTAAAAATTCTAATAAGTTACAGTATTTATAGATGTTTGCACACCCATATTCAAAACTTCTTTACTAGAAACAGCTTTATAGTTGAAGCGTGTGGTCAGAAGACCTTAACTAAGCATCTATAGTATCATTAGCGCAAACTGATAGGATTGCAGTAAGCAGAAAACACTCCTCTTAATTTCTCAGAAACATTTATATTTTCCGTAAACCATCCATGAAAATCAGGGTCCTGACTGTTAATGTAATTTTTCCTATATTCTCTGGATTTTCAGGTAAATGTATATATACAAAATCTCACTGTTAATATACGACAACTTCATTTGCTGAGTAAACAGCAGCTGAAGTAAGGGGAAAGCACCACTTTTCTTCTGCCAAAAAACTGAAGGGAAATTCCCCACATCTGTTCTTCGCTAGGGCAATGTACTGCTGGAAGAGGAGTCACCAACAAGCGGAATCTCTAGTGGGACAGTGATGAGACTTAGCAGTACCTAAAGAATTTCTAGTTCTCTTGTCTGTTTGCTGCGTGTATCGAGAGGCTGGGAAAACAAAGTTGTTCCAGCTGGCCCCCCTCCAACTGATTTTTGTACAGAAAAAATCCTGCCTGCCTTCATTCTCCATCCAGCTCCTCCTTTCTGTTTGGGATCTGCCTGTTTCACTTTTCTTAATTGCTTCTTCCTCCATCTAAGATAAGAATCTACAACCAAGTTCGATTGTCTGAGCATTCCAAAGTCATTGCCCAAGGACAGAAGGAAGAAACCGCAGAAAAATTAGGAAAACTATATATAGGAGAAGAGGATGAATGAAGAAAATTATTTGAAAGGGACGACAGAGAAGGACAAGAGACATAACGTTAGAAACTATTAACATTTACTTACAGTGAGTTTCAGGATTACTGTTGTCATATTCCATAGCATTAATATAGTGATAGGGAAAAAGAAGAGTGAACTGTGAGGTAAAGGGCAAGTGAAATTTGCAGAGGTAGATAAAGCCGAGGAACTGGCAAATGGTAGGAGAAACGCAATAAGAACTTATAGCCACCGGAACTGGAAAACAGAGTTAAACACAGAAGAGGACAGAAGGAAATTTTTTAAAGGTTGATCGGATGGAAGAAAAACATATTCTGGCAAAGAATGTCTTGAGATACAATACTAGAATAAAATTCAAAGAACTTACTTAGCTGTCAAGGGTTATGACTGTGCCTGGGAAGAAGAAAACTAGACCAATCTCATGAAATGATTATGAATGCAAGAGTGCCTCACATTCAGATACAGTGAGGAAGTAACAGACACAGGCCGAAGAAGGGATTTTTGTCTTTCAGACTACATTACTGGTATGTTCCGAATGCGTTTTGTCCAGCAGAATCAGCTCGGGCCTAAATGCATGTTTCTTGACTCTTTGACATTAGTCGTTTCAGTAAAGTCAGTTTCTGGATAAAGAGGATGTTGGAGTTTTGCGCCGTTTAAATTTTTTTCTTCCCTTTAAAATTCCCTTTTTTTCCTGCTTAAGTCCTAAGTTCTTCCTAAGCAAGAAACAGAACATGAATTTGTGTATCTATCAAGAATAAGATCAGATCACTGATTTTAATATTTTTTAACTTATCGATATTTATATCTGCATTACAGACAAGACTAAAGGCCCCAGGCAAGGCTCACTGCTGTTGACACTGTATAAATATATGGCATCATCCACTTCAGAGCTGGCACTGAGCCATCCAGCTTGGAACGCAAACAGCGTGATCTTGCATCTGCTCGCAAAGACCACATAGGCATTCTCTGGGCAATTTAGGAAATGTCCAACAGTTGAAAATGGATCCAGGACCTCCAAAAGTCCTGACCCCCTTTCTGAGCACTTGGTCATCCTTCTCCTGTGGAAAAATGTCTTCTGGTGCACATGAGTGTAGGTAGAAGGAATTTAGGACAAAGAGCAGTGAAGAACTGAAGCACTGTGTGTGCCCGAAGGATCCACCAGTGTAATTCAGTAGCCTTCGCTGATTTCTACCAGTCTGCATCTTAGTATTTTCATTTGTTTTAATTATTCTAAGGCACCTCATACACCTGAATTTTATTTGAAGTCTCGAGTAAAAGGCACTGTAATAATACCAGCCGTTTTACGTAAATGATTTTGTACAGGTGCAAAGGATGATGGTATCAGTGAAAGTAATATTTTCTTGATTAATCTTCATTAAGTGCCACATTTTAACAGAAAATACACAATGAAATTCAAGGACCTATTTACTTAACTTCATATCTTTTAAAGCCTCACAAAGGCTCCCTGGGCATTAGAAATACAGATGTATTTATCTCAGCTCCTCAGAACTAAGTTCAGCTGTATTTCTGACCAAATACCACAGAACTTTCAATTCTGCTGATCTCAGTCATTATTTCTGACTGAGGAGGTACCACTTAAAATGTTTAAATATTGTTCAGCTGAAACAAAAACCAGTTTCTTTGGCTTTCCTTTCCTTTTTCTTTTTTTTGGGGGGTTTGTTTTTTCTATTTAGCTTGTTGAAAAATTAATAATGCTATGTTTCATATTGTTTATCAGCATAGTTTCTGAGTGATGAGTATATACACACACCATATTCAAGACTATTTTCTTTGTTTCCACATTCTATGGTGAGTATCCTTTGTTTTTTCCAATAAAATACAAAGTTGTGCTGTACCACTGTTCCCCAGTACCAAGCATGGGAAACACCTGTAAACATGAGTTGCCCAAGCAAAAGAGAATAATTGGCCAGAAGAAAGTAGGTTCCATAAATAGGTACTTTATTTGAATTTCTGGCACTTGGAGTCAATTTAAGATTTTAATATGTGAATGACTTACAAATCCAGTGAGAATACAACAGGAATTTAGCAAAAAAATATCTTTACCAGAAGGGAATTCTTTTTAATTCTTTTAAGTAACATGCTTGGGTTCATGCTACATTCACTTTGTTTGAAGGAGGATTGCTTGTATGCAGATTTTTCCACTTTCTAATGGGGCCAAGAGCACTCAGCTACACTGAACCTTTGTGGACTTCAGACCCTTCAGAAAGCTAAAGATGGGGAGGGAAAGA
>NW_010427721.1:0-14012 GCF_000710305.1 Buceros rhinoceros silvestris | reverse complement strand
GAGTGCACTCCATCCTTCAGGAAAGCTGATTTTGAAGCTATGTTCATTCTTATATAACCCCCCAGAAGCAGTAGAGCACAACATAGTTCCCCACTGCAAAATGAGTGCCAAAGAACCCCATAACTCTAAGTCACTAGCAAGATAATCATGATCTCAGTCCAAGTCTCTCTGCTTTCCAGGCCTTTTCCGTGTTTCAAATACCTACTGATGTTTTCTTTCCATTCCCTAGTATTGCTGTCTTCATACAGCAATAGTCTTCTCTGCAGTAATGCCAATCACTAGTGAATAAACTACAATCCTTAAAGAGATGAACAACTATGTTATAATGTGATACTGTCCTTTTTTATTTTGCTTTACATTTCCGGGACTCTGCAGACTACAGCCATTTGCAACAGGTCTTCTTAGGGCCTTGTCTTACAAAGACAAAATGTTCTGGCCCTAATCCAGGAAAGCACTTAGATACATGTTGACATTTAAGTAGATGAGTGGCTTTAGTGAGGTCAATTGGAGTACTTACTTGTGTAAAGCTAAACCTGTCCTTAAATATTTTGTTCAATGGACACAGACTCTTCAGCACTTTGAGTGATTGAACCCTTCGTGAGATCATACACAATTATTATAATTACTGCACAAATGCTTTATGCAATAATAATTGCCTTCCCCATTATTTGAAGTAGGCAAATTTATATTCAGTGAACAATTAACTGTATCAAATTTCAGTCCAACCCATGGAAAAGGTATGCGATTACTTCCAATAAGGATCAGGTATTTCTAACTGTCATTGTGTATTTCTGCAGTGTTGTGAAGTGTTGAGATTGGAAGGATAGGATGTACAAGGGCCTGAGTGTGACCTCGAACTGCCTCACAGAGCATGGCTCACTCTCTTTTACCCCTGGTTTGCTCTCTGGCAAACACTTGCAGCAGTGCTAGCTCCTGCATCTTTGTAACGGAGCTTTTTTTAAAATAAGGAAAATTATCAGACCCCAAACTTGCTCACATTTTTGATGGAAAAAGAACATCAGGGTACCTCAGTGTTACGTTGCCTGTCTAATCATAAGGCAGTATTGCAGCATGGTAGCTGAATGTTGGTTCTTTGCCCTATAATCCAGCAAGTTGATTATTCAGTGTGAATGATCAGACATAGTTTTCATTCTTCCTCTGCAGAAATTGGATTGCTGTCTGCCCTCATTACTGATACAGTTTTCCTGTATAGCATCATTAACAGAAGTTCACAAAGAATGAGGTTTTGTCATCACTTACCAGTTCTTTCTCTGAGGTACAAGCACGGAGGGGAAGGAGGATATACCTTTTATGAAGCTTGATAGGAAAGCCCAGCCATGTCTGACCCTTAAAGACTTCTCCAATACTGCTTGTTTCTGCTGTGACATACTGGATGCAAGGCTTTCAGAGCTCAGTGAACCAATCTACTAGGGGGAATTAATTTGTTAACAAGTAAATGCAATCATGGAGTCAGAACAACAGGCTTATCTTTCACTTCCTTCAGACTTTCATCAAATAAGTTAGATTTATGATTTTAGCAGAAATTCCAAGGCTTTCTATTAGAGCAAAATTCCTTCTTGGTCCTGATATGTATACTTTACCTATGTAAGTAAACAGGAAATATTAATCAGTGAGATACTAATTAAGAATTTACCAGTGCTGGTGTACTTGTATTTTTTAATGACATTAAAATTGTTCTGGAAGAGGAAAAGTGAAAAACTAACACACTGATTTGAAGGGTATCACTTTCTCCATACCTTCTCCATCCTGCATGTGAACTCTCTGCCACCAGCTGAATGCCACAGAAGGTTATTACGGAGGAGTTGATCTCTGACCTTAATTTCCCCAGTAGAGCAATATTCAGTAGAGCAAACAACATCTACAGATGTGTCACTCCTTCCTCATAATATACCAGTGTTTGGCATGAAGTAATTCATTACTCCACAGGTAAAACCAACAAGGTTTACAAAGCTTCAGATTAACACCTTGAAATTCGAAGACTCTCTCAAATCTCACTTGGGCTATGCAACCCTTTTAACTTCTCAAAACAGTGTTGTAAATCTTGCAGCAAAAAACTGCTTTGCAGACGTTCAGCACTTCCTGCTCACTCTACAGTAAGAAAGATCACGCAAAAAAGACCGTCTGCCTCTGACAGTGGTCAGAAGCAGGAAGTCAGGGAGGCATCAGAGAACAACACGGTTAATCCAGCCTGTTAAAATCCTCACCAGTGCTTTGTCTGAGTTTGGCCAAAGGTTAAACTGGTTTCTATGAACTGGTCTTTTCTGCCTTAATTTTATGCTGACTTTCTGTTGCGTGTAAAACAGGAAGCTTATAGCCAGAATGAATTGCAGCTAAAATATTTTCTGTTTTTCTTTTGTGTTTGTTTGACTCGCGAAATCTATTATTTGTTAATCAATTTTATTGCAATACCTATCACTTCAGTAATCCAGGAACTCTCAGAGCATTTTGGCTTTGAAAATTCATTCGTGATCATTCAGACTTGTTAAGAATATCAGTTCAAAAAACACTTCTGCATATTTGTTTTGTTACAACACTATCAGTGCACTATTCTAAGGAGAAAATGCCTTCAAAAAGTATTCAAGAATGTATACTAAGAAAAAGGAACGTTCCTCTTTGCAAAGTATGCAAATTTTAAACATGGCTTGAAAAAATAAGCCGAGTCTTTAAATTCTAACACAAGGAAATAACCTGCTGGGTTTTTTAATTGGAAAAAACCTCACAAAACCCCATGAGAACCTTGACCCAAACTCCTCTTCAAACCTGCCTGGAACAAATAGTAGTTTTATAAGTCTTCTGCTCAAGTGTGTGCAGTTAGGGTTTCTCTTTCTCTTTTTCTATCAGTGTTTCCAAAGTGCCTCCCTCTCACTGGTTACCAGGCAACAGAACAATATTGCTCTGCATGCACATCCAGCAATAACTGACATTATACTGTATTTTTGCAGAGTTTCTCAAATTGAGTAAAGATGTCCTGAAATACTGTCTTGTGTGATAAATAGCTACTGCCCAGAAGACAATTTAAATACTTAAAATGCTGAATTCTTTCTTCATAGAAATGCAGAGATTTTAAAAAAAAAAACCTCTCTAATAGAGGAGCTCTCATCCAAAATGAATTTCTAAAGCTAAAACAGACCACACTACAGAAGAAAGCTGCTTCAGTTGTTATTTCAGACAATTAGCAGCCTTTTAGGTTCTACAGCCACTTGCATAAGCACTTATCTTAACAATCAAACTAATGAAGCAGCTACAGACATCAAGTTAAAGTACTTTTCAGTGTCCTAAAGACTAAAATGCTGTCTGCATGACAAAGCTCTTTTTTTTTTTTCTGTTTTGCTTGCTGGTTTGATCTCAGTAAGTCAAAAAAGTTCAGCAGTTTGCCCCAAAATCTTTGCTTTAGATACCAGTTATTAAGGATGGGCCCACATCCAATCTAACCACACATCTGCTCTTCACCCAAATCATCGCTGAGAGGGAGGGATGGTTTGCAACCTTCATCTGGGATAAGTTGCAGTCAAGAAAGGTTGGATTCTAGGTTTTGACCAAAGTAACTCTAGGTCCTTTTATGTAGTTCTGATTCAGGTTCAGATTTCACTTTGTAGGTCAAATTCATCTTTAGGTAACACTTAAGATAAGAAATTGAAGACTTTTGCAGTTTTTTCACTCCCCCCCAAAAAAGAAAAATCTTTAATTATAAACAAATATCTCACATAATCCCACCAAAATATGTGATGTAGTGAATCCTTAATCCATAATTCTTAAATACTAAGAAGATGTGCAGCAGGATCAGTGAATAGCCCTCACAGACATGTTACACAAATTTATCTTAAAACAAGGTCAAGAGTGAAATGTCAGAATACTCAACAGCCTGCTTTTTGATTCTGCAGTAGTCAAAGTGCATAATTTTATAACACGTTTTTTATTTAAATTTAGAAGTGTAGCTTTCACTTTTGTTACACTTGCTAGACTCATTTTGTTTTCTTTATTTTGGCTGTAAAACTCTAAGTGTTTAATGTTTTCAGACTAGATAACACTTTGTTCCCAGAATGATTTGAATTGTGACCTTCAGGACAGGCAGTGCATCAGTATATATATGACAACAGAAAAAATAGTTCAGTTCCCTGCCGTTGTTGATGTAAAAGTGTATACAACTATTTGCTAAATAACAGCAGAAAGATTTGTGTTTTGCTTTCTTGGATCTGGGAGAGCACATACAGCATAATGATGCATTCCCAGCTTGTCTAGATAACATAAATGCCGCAGCTCAATGCATACGTTTGACACTTTATTTGCTCCAGAAGACAGCGTAGATGAGCATTGAGTCTGTACAATAAACACCTCAGTTCTGTTTCTCGCTCTCGCAGGAGGGACCAAATGCAAACACTGGATTAACTTATTTACAGAATGGCTGGAGCATTAGCTGGCTATTGCCTGTAGTGCGAGTATTATGCCTTGGTCCAGTCTGCACTGAAATATAAATAGCAATCACAAAAACTAACACTTCAAGGCATGACCTGACTTGTAGTTTACTGCCATTTCTTGTATGCCAGTCCTTCCCCATGTATAGCTTCTTTTAACTAGACAAAAACCCCATCATCTTATTTTACAATACATAAAATCCCATGCACTCAAGAATACTCTACTGAACCTTATAGTAAATCCCCAGGTGGTAGGCAACAGCATAGTTTCTCTGCAGAAGAAAGAAAACAATTAAATCAGATGGGACAAGAGTGAGTGAAAAGACGATGTGTCTACAGAAATCAGGTAGATCCTTTATATTCTAACAGTTGACTTTATTCATAGAAATAGCATTTTTCTGTGGAAAATGTTCAGGTCGGACAGCAGAGGGGACATGGTGGCATCTGGACTCCTCTGAAGACAACTTTTTATTTTATCAAAGTTATAATATTTGGGTAGTCCTACTAAATAACAGGGAAGAAAAAAAACACTTAAAAATTAGTACTTTGTTTTTATACATTGCCAACAAGGAGAAACAAATATCTGCATATTGAGGCCCTTTCCACATATAAAGGCACACACCTTGCAATCCAATTATTTTAAGCTAAGGTAAATGAAAATGCAGATTCTGCTATCTCCTAAAAACCAATCAATAGTCACTGTGAGGATCAATAGTCTAAAAAACGATTGACTGCTCATGTCACAACCTGTACTTTCCATTCCATACTAAATATGATTGTAGATCAATATTTGCCAGATGTCCATTTGGAAACAAAAAAATTCTGTCTATGTCCTTAACCTTGCAAAAAATATTGGTCTTTACACTCAATTTAAACATCCCCTGGTGTGCTGTAGTATTCCACTAACAGCATCTCCCAGAAGTTTCATTATCTTCCTTTTCTAAACGTAGTGAGGGAGTTACTTTCCATGGTTTTCATTAGTCTGCCGCACGTCGTACGAATCAGACTTTATCATTCTGACAGTAGAGATGTAGTTATTCAAAAGAGTGTGAGAGGAAAATGTCTGATCAGGTAATGAGGGGCAGTTCCTTATCTTTAAAGAGTGTTGTCAATCAAGATTCACACCCTGGCCAAACAAGCATGCTTCTCTTGCATACCTATATTATTGATGGATCTCCTTCTGAGAACCATCACCCCTTTCTAAAAAATGAAAGGCTGAACAATACAAAGTCTTCAGCTGTTAAACTCCCACTGCTACTCCCCAAACCAGATTTAAGGTGCTGAATTTGTTGAGTATGGGAATGTTTCCATTTCTCAGTTGCAGGTGGCACAGGCACAGGCACTCTGTGCCTGAGCCCAAGGAGCTGCAGCACTGACCAAGGCTCTGCTGGTGTGGCAGAGGGGCAGCAGTACTGCTGACAGGATTTATCACCTCCGAGTCCTGCCATGAGAACTGAGTAAGCGCTGTGGCACATCTGAACAAGGAGCTGGATCTTGTGTTTTCAGAGAGGGAGAGAAGGTTTAAACAGGTAATTTTTAGAGAGTGTCAAAACTGAAAAGCCTAAACATTGTTAACATTTCCTTAAAATTCTGGCAGGAAACGCCTGGATGTATGCCATCCTACAGTTGCAAAAACGTTTAGCAAACCATATGCTGCCCTAGAAGACAGGTCCTAGAGAGATCCTCCCTGACAGGTTTGAGAGCAGCCGCAAGCAGGCCTTGGAGCGCTGCCACCATTGCCCCATCCAGTACCACTGTGCTTCCTGCTTCTGCAATAGATGTGCTGCTGCACAAGGTCCTAGAGATAGTGGGCAGCGCTAGTTTTGACATGGGAAAGTATGGATGCATCTCTTTTCTGCTGTGGATGGTTCCTCTTTCCGTTTACATTCCTGTAGTAGAGATTCAAATATCCTTCTGATTTA
Source organism: Buceros rhinoceros silvestris (assembly GCF_000710305.1). Lineage (NCBI taxonomy): Eukaryota > Metazoa > Chordata > Aves > Bucerotiformes > Bucerotidae > Buceros > Buceros rhinoceros. The sequence goes on along the minus strand of NW_010427721.1, from coordinate 7,657 downwards.
CCTACAGGTTATTGAATACAGTCTGAATTTTCTTTGCATTTGATTTTCTATAATATGGTTCTAAAAAGAATAGTTCCTCTTTATCAATATAATTGTGCAGTAACTTTATGGGCATCTTTAGGTCTACTTCAGTGTGAAATGGGTGTAAGTGATTTTAGAGTCAGATGTTAGGATTTTTCGCTAGTTTTCTGTAGCTTAGAAAAAACACTGATTTAATAACTACAGTGCAGATGCTTTTAACGTGTGTCAAGGACTGCTATGCAACATGACTCCAGAAATTAAAAAGTCAGTTGCTGACATTTTACCCTCTTGTCTGAGCAGTCCTAGTGAATTTATCAGTACTCTAGTATAACTGAAGCAGAATTTGGCCCAGTGATGCAAGATGCCATTAGCATTTCAAAACAGGCAACATTTTGCAACGACAAATATCCTATAACTCACATAAATTACATATATTTACACAAACTTCTGTTTGATCACACAGAAGGCACATTTTCCCCTAAATTCCAAATGCCTAAATCTGGATCCCTTATCCTCAGTCAGAGGTTCCCACATGCCTACCATATCAACGTTAATTAATTGTACACTTCTCAACCCTGTATCTTCTCCGTCCCATAAATTATTCTGGCCCTTTCAGCCTGACATTAATTACAGTGCCCCACAGTTCACACTGACTCACTGTATCTTGGACTCAAACTGTATCTTCTGGTGATAGCTCCAACAATACATACCAGTTGTTCTGTAGTTCTGACTGGTCTCTTCCAGCTTTAGTACCTGTAGCCCATAATACAACTGTTGGCTTCATCATCCTATCTTGCCCACTGTCCGTCTCTGCTCCTCCTGCACTTTCATAGGTTCTCCACTCCCTTTTCAGGTCCATGGAGAAAATTTCAGTTATCGTTCATTCCTGCCCATAGCCCTGAACAGGAGGGAAAAGGAAAGATAGGGTATTTCGGCAGAGACTGGGGCACAGAGGAAACTTAAAAACATTGAGAACTTTCCTTATAGAAATGTCTTTTCCTAGCAGGTTGATAGAGATGTTGTTTTGAACTCTGCAGTCACACCAGTAGATTGGCAATTTTTCATCTACTGATTATAATCCAGACCTACTGTATTGGGGAAAATGCAAAGATCCCAATAGTGACTAATTTAGAGATACTGGAGCGAGCTTGCCTAGTTGGGTGCAGTTAGCTCCAGTTGGAATTTTCCTGCCTGACAGCTCTGCAGCATCTGTATTTTGGTGGCTTCATGGAACGCTCCAGGCAGCACACAACAGCCAGCTGTAGGCTGGCAGAGCCTGCAGGGATGATCACTGCAGGCAAATGCCCTGGGGGCCTCACTGTCTACCCCAAAGGCTTCATCGTAGATGTGGAGTGCTGGTGCTGAGCAGAGAAGCCATAGCCCCTGAGGCAAACAGTGAGGAGACAGGGAGAGGTCCCAGAAAGGCTGCAGCAGCAGGGCTGCAGAGCTTTGCACTGATGGAAGGAAAATGATGAGATGAAGGGAGGAAAATATCCAACCTCCTTCATTCTAGCTAAATAGGTTTTTTCCTCCCTTCACCTCCATCCCATTTTTAGGGTTTTTAGGAAAGAGCAGACCCCTGCCACTCTCTCATAACCTCCACAGTCAGGGTGAGCACATTCCCAGGAGCCCACAGCACTTTTGGAGCTCTGGCTGTGCATTTCAGGCATGGACACAATAAGGCTCTCCCAGCCACAGACAGACCACTCCAAGGTCGTCGCCAAGACCAATAGTGCTGAGTCGAGAGATTCTTCCATTTCCTGCAGCTGCAGGAAGAGGTTTAAGCTGGATTAATCCATGTCTTACATCAGGTAGGGAGCCTGGCACCATGCAGCAATGCAGGTAAAAGGAATGGAGCACTATGCTCTATAATAAAGACCTTTGTTTCCCTAAATGCTGCAAACGATGACTTCTTTGGCAGGGTGAGAAGTCAAGAGAATGGAACAGCAGAGCAGAGAAAGAATCCAGGCTTGGGGATAACACCAGCATTAAAGGGAAGGACTCTTTCCAATCAGAGAGCAAAAGCAAGGCTTAGCAGAAGACACTAGGAAGGGGTAGTGTCCACGTGGCAAGGGAACCTGCTCAGACGTTAGAGAAATCTAATGTGATCATTACAAAGATATACCCCAGATCTTTTCCTTACTCCAGCAGGTTAATATTCTCTCTCTCAGCTTCACAATCAGAAGCCTAAGCGCCAGCAGTGTGTCCCATATCTTTTTAAAAATAGCCTACTTAGAATCATTTTTATTTGATTACAGGACCATGAAAATTTCCAGATGAATTTTTTGGAATTATGCTGTCAAGAAACTGAGAATCTTAGCTATCGCACTCACCTAGTACAGTCACTCCAGACAGCTGTATTTCAAGGAAAAATACCGCCAAAAACCCAACAACTTGTAAAAGCCTTAGAAAACCAGCAAGAACCTGATGTAGATTGTTGTAGAAAGCATCAACATATTTTACTAATTAGATTAGAATTAGCTGGAGTTTCAGTTAACACATGTAAGCATTTACTGTTATGTACCCTGATGACGTTAACGTGATGTTGAATTGCAGATACATATGGATAAAAGCTTTATTATTGAGCAATGAAAACTAACATTTTCCTAGTGAACTTTTGAACCTCTGTTATTTCAAAATATATTAATATTGCTGGTAAAGGGAGAGACAAATTTATGATTGACAGTTAGGAAATTCTTGCTTTGTAAGGCATTCTGAGGACAAAATGGTCATGAGAAATCACATCTACCCCTTATCTCACCAAGCATTTTGTGCTCTAAAGCTCATAAGGAAGCAATCCTATGTCACCAGTACATTTGGATTTGAGTAAGACCAAGACAGAAACCATAGTATTCCTTTTATTTTAGCCAAGATAGAAAACATTCTTGCAAGTGAGAAATGATTCTGTAACCTGGGACAAGTCAAGGTGAATCGTCTTCCTGAGTATAGCGAGCACTGGGACAAGCCTTATGTATATCAGGACTTGTAACTGCAAGATGGCAACATCTCTACACATCCCGATGGTGAAGAATGTCTCTGGTATCACCTGATACAGTATTGCCTAGTAATTTATCAAAGAATACAGTATTCAGCATAGTTTTTCCATTTGTAATGGCAATTACAAAAGTTTTCAATAGTTTATAGGAAAAGTTACCTCAAATCTATTAATGAAAAGCACTTTTTAAACAGATAAGTAGTGATACCAATTTTTCATCCTTCTTACTTTCTTGTGTCCATTTCTCATTGTTACCTTCTTATCTTCCATGTTATCTTCTCCTGAATATGTTGGTAGAGTATGTAAGGTAGTAGAGCAATTAAGTAGGACTGTGTAGTCTGGCCACAGGCATGACAGGCCAGAGTACCTAACCATCTACGCATCAAGCCCATCTACTTTTTTTGGGTTATGCCCAACAAAGATGCCTGCTCTTCACTTTTTAGTTTTAGTGCTCTACCCCTACTCTTTTCTTCTTCTCTAGCAGGCTGAAATAATTCATAACACTGGAGACACAGCAGCCGTGTGACTCATTTCCTCACCTCTGGGGTCCATCAGTGGAGAGACTGTGTTCAGTTTCTTTTTCCTTTATTACATAATTTTAAAATATAGTCGTGTTCTAACTCAAACCAGGACAACAGTAATAAATTGTAGCATAACTTTAAAATTTACCACAGGGCACAAAGAGAAGTGGTGCATTTTACAGCAGTGGATTCTATCTGCATAGGTATTACAACTAACTAAATACCACATTACACAAGCTCCACAAACTGGGATTTGACTTAACAGATTGGGAATATTGCTTAAATGGTTGATTTATTGATTGCCATTCTAAAAGAAATTATGCAAGGAATTCAAATCCTATTTATTCCAGCCTCGCAAAGAGCTTAGAGAATACCTGATAAAAGGTGTAAAGAATTGTATATTGTATTGTCTATTGATGTTGTATCCAATATAATTTTTTAATAAAAATTGCTTTTTTCAGTGGATTCGTACTTCCAAGTAATTGTAGTATTTCTCCTTCCCCCTCTCCCTACTGTCTCTATCTGCCTTTCCCACTCCTTCCCTTATTTTTAAATGCCCCAGATTTCCTGGCCCACATACTCTCCCTTCCTCCAGTCTCCATCTTTTCCCACTAAATGTTTGTTTTCTTCATTCTTTTAATATCCAGGATCTTCATCCCTACTATCCACCTATATGAAATCATTCCTTCTGGACTGTTTGTTATTCCCTACCTCCATACACTCAGAAACATCATGAATGTGTGCCTGCAACTTTCACTCCCTTGGCAGGGATTCCTCAGAATGCTTTCTCTACACGCTGCATACCCTGCAATCTTCTTCTGTTATCCCTCCTGCTATTCATTCAAGCTCTTGAAGCCCATCCAGTTTCTGCTCTATTCTCTGGCTCTTTTTGCTGCCAGAAAATGGTCTAGTTCTCATATTTCTGGGCAAGGAAACAATCTCAATTTCCTATCTTGATTCCTGGATAGTTTCAAAACCAAAAGTCTCTGTCCTTTCTATTCGACCACTCTTTCTCCTCAGTCCTAGCAGATCTTAAATTTCTGCCTTGCTTTCTGCCTTTTAAAGGTTCCGGTATCCCACCATCATTTATCCTTAATGTATATATGCATCTTTTATGTATAACTAATCCAACATCAAATATAGATAACCATCTTACCCCAAACTCCTCCCAGAGTACAGATTTATTGAGAAACAGATCTTTCTAGACAAATTATTTACAGGTCAAGTTTCATTGTAGAATAAAGAATGACATTCCCCCCGCACGGGAATCACTAACTCTCAAAGGTTCGTGAATCCCAGTCAACAGAGTTTGGTGTTCTGAGGTGTCTTGCATTTAAACCAGCAATAGAGATTTTCATTAGTATGTTGGCCAGGTAAAATCCTCAAAGAACTAGTAATTATTTTCTCTGAATGTCTTGTTTTTCTGCCATTTCCTCATTCATCTGTCAATGCTTGTTCCTTCTTGTACATATCAAAGTTCTTTAAGGTGATAGCTGCTCTTTTGGTCACTTCTACTTCTCCAAGTACATAATTTTGATCATAATTTCCTTCCAGTGTCCCTGTTTTCTAAAACCAAGATCAAGCTTCTCTCCTCTCCTCCTAGGAATGCCCACTTTACAGGTTATATACTTAACCTTCGGCAAAAAAATCCTCTGGACTTTTTTGAGGCATCAGAACTGATATATATATCCTAAGTATTTGCTGCTTCTTTGGAAGAATTAATTACAGCAGTGTTTGCTTCAATTCTCCAATGAGGTAGCTGTATTCCTAGATATAACATAACCCTTAATATTAAAGGGGGTGAAAAGAGCATTTCATTTGGGCTTACAGTTAACTCCTCTAGTCTAGACTTCAAAGTGGGACTTGTGAGATTCAGTAAGCACCAGTCCTGAGGGCTCTTGGTCTGAAAGCTGCTGCAAAAGTATCTGAAAAGCAAAAAATTTTGAATCTTTCCTTCATCTTGGAAAAAAGTTATAATTCATGATCAGCAAACAGGCTAGAATAAAATACAAAAAATATCTAAAAGAACAGTGATTAGAGAGTCCAGTCACATCATATCTAGCATATTAAGGTTCAAGATGTTATTTCTCAGTGAAGGTAAATTCTGCATCTTTGCTAGCAATTGCTGAAGAGATTTTGTCCTAACTGCCTTCATTATGGACAGATATTAACTCAACTTCTTAGAAATACATCTCTAACAGTAATCAGAGATGAATCCTCCGTTATTTTTCAGTGCTGCCAATTCTACAGTTAGGATGGAAACCTGAAGATTAAACCTGCCCGTTATTCATACTTGTGATCACTGTTTCTCCTTGTGGCCCAGAATTATGCTCTTTGTCTTAGAGGAAGGTTCTTGTAGGTCACAAAAAATTGAAAGTTCTCCAGATAAGCGTGGTCAGAGAATTCCTTTCGTTCAGCCCTCTTCCTTTGCTTTGATATACCAACTGTGAGGAGAGGGAAGTAGTAATGTTGCTAGATGGTCTCTACACCACGCGCACACTTCAGATGAAGTGATCCTCCCTGTGCTGGCTACTCTGTCAGGGGGACAGCCACTGCCATTGTTTTATAGCACAAAGTGGTTGTACTACATTAACGAGCATGACCAACAATTGTCATTACTGTCTATATGGCATGTAGCGTGCCGCTGCCAGCTTGTAAATTCTGAATGTTAAACAGTAGTTTTGATTATATTTTATTATTGGAAGAACAGTCTGCTCTTCTTGGCAATACTTCCTCCTTCCCTTCCCTCCAAGATACCCATAAATTATTTCAGTCTTTTCAGGACAGAGATTTCAAAGCACCCTTTCAATTAAAAAACATTTTTACTAGCTTGGATCATTCTCTGGTTACAGTTTGGTTTTTATAGTTCTATTTTGAGGAATATGGTATTCTGAAACTACAAGGGAGGCAATACCACTGGTTCTTCCAGCAGCTGGAGATGAAGTGTATTCCAGGGTTAAATTTTGTCTATAAATATTCTCAATGCCTGAGAAATGTCTGCATAAGTGGGAAGATCATGGTTTTGTGGTTGTTTGGAGTTTATTAAATCCTGCTTGTTTCATTGTGTTGCATATGTGAGTCTGCCAAAAATGTTAAAGTATAGCTGATGTTTCAGAATACATGGCTGGTGCAGACTTTGAGGACCAAAATTTATGTTGTGCAATTAGAGAGAAAAAAGAGAGCTGGAATTCTTCCAGACGTGCTATCCTCAAGCACGTTGCCACAGACATTCAAGACTAAATGCTTTTCAGTTAGCAGTATCTTTAGGATGGATGTACACACGCCCTCTCTCCTTCTGCACCAGGCACAGGTATGTAGTGAGCATCATGCCCACTCACTTGCAGAATCCCAAGAAAGTAAAGAGAGCCTGAAACAGAGGAATAAGTGTTAATGATGAAAGTGGATACGAACAATGCATCTTGAAGATCCCTATTTACAGAGCAGATCTGTGCACAGACTCACTAGAGACTGCGCCACACTCACTAGAGGCCATGGGCACAGCCAAAGGAAGAAAAGCTTTAATCCTTCACTAATAGAAGGACAAGGTTTGTTTGACATCATGATGCCTCGTCTCCAGAAATGTAAAATCTATGAAAAAATATAAGCAGGTTAATGTTCTGATTCTGGTGAAAATCTGATTTAGCATAGGTAGAAACTGTCTGAGGGAAAAAAAATCAAGTCCACTTATTTTGTGAAAAAGGCTATATCCAGCTTTTTGCTTTAATGTGGAACACTAGTGCTACAAAAAGGAACTAAGCCAAACTTGGGCTGAGGAAGGCAGGCGAGAATAATAACATATTAAATGTTTGAAACTCTACATGGTACAAATCAAAACCCACAGGACCAAGTAAAACTCTGAGCAGTGTACCAGAAGTTGTAATTCCTAATACCAAATTCCCATCCTGATCTACTGCAGAATTACCTCAAATCGGTCAGTGTAAATAAGCAAGATAACTGAAACCCAGATTTATATTTCTCTGCCTTCCATTGCTTGTTTTGCAGGTAATCTGGGCAAGACTCTGCCAAGCTCCCAGACATTTAATGCTCCAAGAGAAGAGTGGAAGCAATAGGTGAGGAATGTTTTCTGCGTGTCACAGGTTGAAAAAGGGAGCTGTTTCCC
>NW_010427720.1:2146-6585 GCF_000710305.1 Buceros rhinoceros silvestris | reverse complement strand
TGGAGAGGAGGAGGCACATTTTTTTCCATGCTGTAACAAATTATTTTGTTGCCTTTGGTGTTGTGTGATACACGATGTGAAAATCCACAGAGTTGGTACGGCCTTATCAAGGAATGGTGTCTAAAGATACGCGGCAAAAAAGACACCAATTACAGGTGAGGTAACAAATTCTAGGACTTTTCACCCTACAAAATTGGAGTAAAAATTAGAGAGATGAAGTCATCTCCTTAAACCCCCAAAACCTCATGACAGGAAAACAACTCACTGACTGTATTGATGTAACAGGAGTAAGAGATGGGTGGGATTCATCTCACTTAGGTTTAGATGCCTGTGAGGTATACCAGGCTCTACTGTCTAGACCCCCACTAAGTACAAAGGCAGTCTGGAGGGACCAGCCCTGAAGTAAAACTCTACATAAGGCAGCTAAGTCCCACCTAGTACGGTTACTAAACATAAATTAGTCATTGCCTGTAAGAAAACAACTGCTTCAGTGAATGCCTACCAACAGCTACTGAAAAAGGTAACAAATCTTTTAAATAGAAATAAAATTACCTAAAACACATAAAATTTTAACTTTATTACTCCAGATAACTTTTGTATTTGCAAAACAGTGGTCATACAAGACCCTGCAGGCATCTAAAGCCAAACAAAGTTCTCCATTACCACTTTCATGTTATAGCTGATTCTACTTACTCAGGATTTTTCAGTTAAATTCTCTGTGCACATGAAGAACGGCTTATGGTTATCCATACAGCTGCCCATCTCTTCAATCTACCTAACCAACTGCATATCTTCAAACTCAGCTTCTTTCCACCTGGCTGCTCGGCAGAAGCTGATGAGGACCATTCATTATATGCCCTGCATGCATGAAATGTTGAGTATAATCCATCTTTAATATGAAATCTCAGTAGACACTGAGTTCCTCCAGGGCATTAAAACCCAAGGTTTGATTCTATCCTCTCCTCAAGGAAATCTGTATCATCATAACTCACCAATTATGCCAATTCACCTTCCTAAAGACAACAATTCAGGTAGTCTTTATCTGTACTGATGAATGCTTTTTGTTTCTATAAAATACTTAAAATAGCCAGTGAACTAGAGAAGAGTGTAATTTAATGGCCAGAACATTTATCTAAGTGGTGAGAGGAGTAGAGAGGATTTCAAAGTACTTCTCTTAAGATGACACAGGAGCTCTTGTCCTTCCAGTACTTACACAGTTAGTCAGCATCAATAAGAGAAAATGAGAGTTCTTCAGATTATCTAAAGCCCAGTGATATAGGATACTGCCCACCATAGTCACCTCTGTTCAAACCTCCCCAGTAAGAAGAAGGAACTTAAAAAAGAGAATTTGCAAATTGTTGGTTCACGGAAACCCCTGGACCACCTGGTCTGCTTGTAGCAGTTGCTCTAATCCAAGATTTTAATACTTGGGTAAAAAAAGACATTTTCTATTTGACACCCCCCCCCCCCCAAAAAAAAAAAACCCCAAAAATCTTATTAGGCTTTTATTTCCACAAGAGAGAAAAAGAAAAGTTTATTGTTTGGATGGATCCAAACAAGGCCTTCCTTGTTTGATCCAATAAGGATCAAAACAGGAACCAAAAATTCCTGCTATGTACAGCCTTACATGAGAATCATAATTCCAATTCTTTATCAACACATTCTTTTACTGAACTGCTGTTCCCTGCTTCAGTAAACTAAACTCAGATATAATTACACTAGATTTTATAGATAATGCCAACAAATTTGGTATGTGCATCTGAGTTTCAAACATACTATTGTCCGTGTTATGACCGTATCTTTGTATCTACCAGGCAGCACCTTTTCACATAGGAGAATCAGCTACGCTGAGTACACTAACTCTCCAGTTCGCAGCTCAGAAAATAACCATTGCAGTATCTGTGCTTCTCCTCATGGCAGACTGATTGTTTGTTTGTTGAGCAAAATTAACAAAAATTGACTTTTAATTGTAGGTATTTGGTTGGTTTGGTAGACTCTCATTCTTTTTTTCTGGTTTTCTTTATGTTAATTCTGTATGTTCAGAATACACATTGCAAGCACCAAAACTACAGCAGCTCCAAAACAACCACTTTCCTTTATGTATTCAACAAACATTTCCTGCAAAAGTATTATGCACTTTGCCGTGAGAAAAAACCCAAAAGACTAATGAGAGATAACAAAATAACATCTAACATTAGAATGTGTTCCAGCAGTTAAAAAACCTCAAATAATAAATGAGAACATGTAATGAAATAATTAAGAAATCAATTTTAAGTTAAGATTTAAAGAACTGAGTGAGCCAGCTGTACAGATACCATAACAAAGAGAATAACCCCAGACGAGAGCCAAACGAGCCATCGCACGGAACTGTGAGACAGCGAACAGTAAGAGGGCTGGGGAGTAGAACTAAATCAGAAACAGAGTTACAGAAGGAGACAAACATGAACCATATGGGAAAATATTCACAATACGTTACTGTTTAATTAGATAAGATAATGGATAAGGGCACTTACGCAGAGTCATCTTAAACAGAGATGAAAATGGAAAATGTGCTACTAATAAAAACAGGTACTCTAACTGGACTACAACTGGAATTTGATCCGTCACAAATTCAGGTGTAATTTAAAACAAAAAATAATATTTTGACATAGTATTTTGCCACTGCATCTAGTAGTAGACAATAAAATACTGAAGCAGACATTCTCAGCTGAAGTTCCAGGTACCTTGAAAACAAAAAAATCACAACTGTTCACAATTCAACACTTGTACCCAAATTTGCATTCCAATTCCATTTTGAACATGCAAGATTTGCCTTTTGGATGAAGAATGTGGAGTGACCTTTTCAAATTTTTTTCCTTTTCTAAAACAATTCTTTGCTTGTGTGAAGGCTCTGAAGACAGAGATTACATCTGAAGTTAAAATTAGCATAAGAATGGAATTGTAGGTCCTGGTAGATTATTTTGTACTTTTATTTTATACCGCATACCAACCTGACATAGGTATCAGCACAGGTTAATTCTTTTGAGAGAATAACAATATGCACCAAGTAGGGCAAAAGGAGAGTAAGAGAAATGAAAGGATTTTGAAGGCCTCTGTGATCTTCACAAAAACTTTTTCTTAACAAGGAAGACTTTTGAAAAGTCAGTTGCATATATGCAAGTCATCATAGCTACATATAGCTACATACACATCGATCTTCATAGCAGTTTACATCCTTACATCTTTCAAGCAGGTGCAGCCTTCTCAAGTTGTGCATGACGTGACAATTTATTAGGAAACAGAGCTTCAAGCTTTAAATGAACAAATACATTCATGGTTAAGTATAGAAACAGAACAAAAATACTATACGCTGATAAAAATGAAAAAAGGGTAGTTTATCTTGATAAATATTTACAAACTCCAGAAATTTCAAGTGGCTTTACTATTTTTTAAGACTAGAGCATCCCAGAGAACTTACTAGATTCACTTGGAAGCAGAAATAGAAATTGAAGGACCATCTGGAAGGGCACCAGAACTGTATGTTGATAGCTCTAAAATCCACATTTTATTCAAGAGCCTCAGCTAGCTGCAGTCAAGCTGCATATTTCTAGCTCATTGTTCTCCTAGTAAATCTTTCAGCTACAGTTTCTATAGATGAGCAAAAGTGTATTTCCAAAAAAAGAAAAAAAAAATTGAATTGAAAAGTAAATTTTAGGAACTGACATTCCAAGAAAATACATGGAAGTGAAAATAAAGATTCACTAATGCAAATCAGGAAAAAAAAATCTCCACAAACCAGAAATGAAACAAGAAACAATTCACTGAGTCATTTTCCACAGTAATTATAAGTTCATTGAACTAAGTGAACACCATTAAATCTAGAATACTCCAGGTAGGATGTGAAACTGCATTTCATAAATGTGAATAAAGAGTAAGCATACAAACACAGGGCTGATTGCTTTTATTTAATAATACATACTCAAGAGATCATAAACCGTAAGGTAACATACATGACTATTTTTAAAACGGCAAGAACTGTCTGTAGCAATCGTTAGCTGCGAGTATCCATATTCCAGTGTGATTACTGAAGTATTTTAACTCCTGACTTCAGTCAGTGGAAACACATTTCAAAAAAGAAGTACAGCACCTGTCCAATCTGACACGTCACTATATTATGCCTATTTAGGATGCCTAAATTCCCACACAAATTACGTCACTAGAGACAAACTACTTGTTACGGATGACCACTGTCTTTAGAGTTCCTCCTTTAAAGAAACCTTTTCTCAAGCCTGCCACATTTGGGAGGATGCAGAAAACACACTGCTTTGCTGAGATTTTACAAATTAATACATTAATTAATTCCTGCATCCTTGACTGAAAAGTCAGACTTAAAGCTGTGCGCCATAAGGAGAATTTTTTATTCTTGCAGCACAAACCAGTTTAAACTACGTACACTATGT
>NW_010427720.1:0-1995 GCF_000710305.1 Buceros rhinoceros silvestris | reverse complement strand
GGAATTTTAACTAGTGGGTTTGTGTCCAGGATTAGAATGTATTAGGTCAAAACACTTTGTGACAGCGGCTGCAGCCCTAGTTGTGATGCTTTTTAGCACTGTAAATAATGGGAACTTTGTATACATAACTTTTTTAGTTTCTAGACCTCCTCCATATCAAATTCAACATATGCAAAGATTGCTTTGGCTTTCTCTTCTCATTTATCAAAACACTATCAGTGTAGAGCTAGCAATGCTCCTGCCAGTTTCACTTCTGCTCTTCAGACACTGATGAGCAGCAAGACTTGTCACTGGTGTCTCCTAGCTTCTCGGAAATCTCAAGAGACTAATGCTCAAACGGATGCTATGACTGTTTGAAAAAGAGCACTTACAGATACCAGGAGACTGTTTCTCTCATCATTCTGTTAGGAAACATAAATTGCTCAAAATGAAGAAACAAGAGTTCTTATCCGGAGGTGAAAAGTGACAAAACCCAATGAAAACATGCTACTTGGAAGTCGCTTAAAGAGGGGCCTGCAATTTTGTGCGGTCACATAGGGGAATATTGTTACAAATCTACAAATCTGTTTACAGATGTGTTATTATTTTTATTTTGCAACTACCATCTAAAACATGACAAATTTTAAGGAACTGAAAACTTAGCATGAAAATCTGTATGTGATATCTTGGTTAAATTCATCCACAGAACGATAAAACATCCAAGAATTCCAAAACACCTTGAGCCCTCGTTTGCAAACAATTTCAAAGGCATGAGTATCTTCTGCACAAAAACTTGACAAGCCGGGGTGTTGAACTATTAAAGCAGGACAAAAATGAGAATCTGCCTTAAACTTTGCAATTCACTTATTCAAAATTTTGCTGACAAGTTTCATTTTTATCATGTAGTTGATTTCATGTTGTTCTTAGCTACCCTTGGACTGGGGGTTCAGTGCTCCCAGCTACAGCCAAATCTAATGCTTTTAAACGACTTCTATTAGTGCATCAAACTTCGTGCTGTTTGATTTGCTACTCTTCTTCAATGACTCTCACGTAGATCGTCATTAAACTTGAAGGCAGCAGCCAATTCACACTGGTAAAGATACATCCCTACACCTAAATGTAGTGATTTTTTGAGAGACATTAGACAAATGATTCATACCTGTAAAGAAGGGCAACAACCTTTTTCATGTAAGTACCCAAATCCATGACTCATGTACATTTGAGACAACTATTAATTTTGAAAAAATTCCTCTGGATCTTTACTTAACTCTGTATTCTAAGCATTTCTGATTGTGCTGGCTTCCAGGAAAGCTTCAGATGCAAGGTACTTCCACAAATTGCCAGTGTTCAATAGCTCATTTTCTAGAGACACTTTACGCCATTTCCATGAGACGAGATATGTTACAGTGTGTGAACATATAGCATGTGGAGGCAATGTAGAACAGCTAAATGTCTTAAATTCAGCTGTGTATCAATTTCTTATTAAAAGTATCCTGTTAACATAAACACTTTCACTGAAATTTAATTTCCTTGGATAAAAATTCCTCAGAAGCCCCAAACAATAAACTCTACAGAATCACCCCAGGATAAGAAAAAAAAAAAAAATTAAAAAAGCCTAGAGACAATTGGAAACTTAACAAATTATTTTATTGACTGAAAAGAGTAATTAAATAGTGCGAGTGTTTGATAGTAATGTTTTCATTTCTTAAATGTTTATTAAGCTCAAACGAGGTTATTAATTATCCCTGAAAAATGGCTCCCTTCCCTTTTTTTTTTTAAGGCATAGAATTTTATACCTCTTCTCTTTGTAAATGCAGGAGATACGATTAAGGAGAGGCAAAGAACGACAGATTTCACATACGGTGGGAATAGCATCATTCTCTCTCAGCATGTTTGTTTTTTGATTAGACCTGTAACGTAACATTACCGTCACGATGTGAATCCGCCCGTGCCAACACCGCTGCGCTGCCCACCCTGCCCGACTGCTTCCCCGGCCGGGTTACGGTAAGGGAAACC